>NC_058409.1:126879648-127022849 GCF_002201575.2 Neomonachus schauinslandi
CTGCTGCTACTGCTGCTACTACTGCTACTACTGCTGCTGCTACTACTACTACTGCTACTACTACTGCTGCTACTATTGCTGCTACTACTGCTGCTGCTGCTGCTACTACTACTGCTGCTGCTACTACTGTTACTACTATTGCTGCTACTACTACTGCTACTACTATTGCTGCTACTACTACTGCTGCTGCTACTACTGCTGCTGCTGCTGCTACTACTACTGCTGGCTACTACTGCTACTGCTGCTGCTACTACTACTACTACTGCTGCTGCTATTACTGCTGCTGCTGCTACTCCTACTGCTACTACTATTGCTGTTGCTATTTTGATTATTCTCACTCTAAGTCTCCGGCTATTTGGTTGAAATGAGGGGATGATGAACCCAGCTGAGTTTGCAAGTTAAGGTCCTGGTTCCATATCTCTAAGTAGCCTTGTGATCTCTGAGAAATGTGTTGGACTCTCCTGGCCTTTGCTTCTAATCTAAAACATGAGTTGTGTTCAGTTAGATCAGTGGTTTAGAAATGTCACTTCATAGCCCCAGTGAGATTTTCAATAATCTAAAACAAAACCAAAAAATAGAAAATAATAAAATTTAAAATACATATGTAAAAGAACAATAAAGAGAATCTTTAAACTCTGATTCTTTATTCTGAGATTATGCTTTTCCTGCCTTTTTGGTGGCAGCACTTTGTTTTATATGTAAGAGAAGAGAAAATTTTTATTTATATATTTTTAATGCCTTTACTTCTTGGCAAAATTAGGAACAACTCTATGCTGATTCTAATTTGTGTGTGTGTGTGTGTGTGTGTGTGTTTATTTCCTGGTTTACTGAAATTCAAAGTCTGGGAATACTGTGGAAAACAGTTTGGTAGTTTCTCAGAAGGCTAAACATAGAATTACTATAGACCCAGCAATTCTACTTCTACATATATATAACAATGGAAAACAGGGAATCAAACAGATATTTGTATACCCTATTTCATAGCAACATTCTTTACAATAGCAAAAAGATGGAAACAATCCAAGTTTCCATCAACAAATGAAAAACAAAATGTGATGTACATATACAATGGAATATTATTCAGTCATAAAAGAGAATGAAATTTTGATACGGATACAATATGGTTTGACTTGAAAACATTATGTTTAGTGAAATGTCAGACTCACAGGGAGAAATATTGTATGATTCCACTTATATGAGGTACCTAGAGTAGTCAAATTCATAGTGACAGAAAGTAGAATGGAGTTTACGTTGAGCTAGGGGGAAGTGGAGTAGGGAGAGTTTTTGTTTAATGGGTATAAAGTTTTTGTTGGGGATCATGAAAAAGTTCTGGGTATAAATAGTAGTGGAAGTTGCACAGCATTGTGAATATATTTAATGCCATTGAATTTTATACTTAACAAACAGTTAAAATGACAAATGTATCTTATGGGTATTTTGCCACAATAAAAAAAGGCTTGAAACTACTAGACCACATGACCTTTCAATTTTTATGTCCTTCTAGTATTTCATTGTTAACCTGCCCTTGTGTAATAATATGCCAAGGATTTTTGCCTATAGCAGATTATATTTAAAGATCAAGGAGAACTACTGTTCAATTATGATAAAGTCTATGGTTATTATTATATTTTGTAGTACAGTCCCAAATCCCTAAAAAATAATAAGGAATATTAAAAGTGTTTTCTGTAAATTATGGAATTTTGGTAGCTTACTGTGTTTTCTAAATCTTAAGTAAACATTGATTTTTAAGTAAAGTAAAAGCTATTATATTTTTTTAATATTTTATTTATTAGAGAGAGAGAGAGAGAGAGACAGTGAGAGAGGGAACACAAGCAGGGGGAGAGGGAGAGGGAGAAGCAGGCTTCCTGCGGAGCAGGGAGCCCGATGCGGGCTCGATCCCAGGACCCTGGGACCATGACCTGAGCCAAAGGCAGATGCTTAACGACTGAGCCACCCGGGCGCCCCAAAGTAAAAGCTATTAGCACAAAGTTTATAAATAAGAATTTTTGAATTGGGCTCATGTGGTAGGTAGACTTCTGAAATGGCCTTCTATTATACCTGTCTCCTGGTATTCATGGGTTCGTATATTCTCTTCCCTCTGAGTACCGGTTGGACCTAATGCTTTGCTTCTAACCAATAGAATATGGCAACATTTCTGCAATTAGATTATGAAAACTCTTACTCCCAATTTTCCAGCAGATTCTTTATTGACTTCTTGGTTTTCAGGTTTTGATGAAGGAAACTGTTATGTTGGAAATTGTGGTGGTTAATTTTATGTGTCAACTTGGCTAGACTATGGTGCCCAGTTGTTTGGCTTAACATCAGTCTAGATATTGCTCTGAAGGTATTTTTTTGGGTGTGATAACATTTAAATCAGTAGACTTTGAGTAAAGCAGATTAAATAAAGTAGATAATGTGGGTGGGCCCTGTCCAATCAATTGAAGGCCTTAAGAGAAAAGACTGAGGTCCCCTGTGGAAAAGGAACTTCTATCAGCTGACAGTCTTCAGACTGGAGCTGAAACATCAACTCTTCTTTGGGTCTCCAGTCAGCCTCGTCTGCCCTGCAGATTTTGTATTTGCCAGTCTCCACAAGGGCATGAGCCAATTCCTTAAAATAAAACTTTCTATATTTATATAAATCCTATGTGTTCTGTTTTTCTGGAGAACCTTGACTAATACAGAGAAGTCTACATGGCAAGAAACTGAAGACAGCCTCAGTCCAATAACCACCTGAGGAACTGCATCCCTCACTTCAACTGACTGAGAAGTACTGAATTCTCCCAATAACCATTAAGTGAGCTTGGAAGTAGACCTTGCTCAGTTGAGTTGTGATTGCAGCCTTCTGAGAGACCCTTAAACAGGGGACCTGCTGAGCTGCAGTCTGGATAGGAACTGTAAGAAATAGAGGTGTGCTGTTTTAAGCTGCTAGGTTTTGGGATAATTTATTATGCAACAATAGATAACCAATAGAGTTTTTTAAAAGAAAATATTTGTTAGCAGAATGAAAACATCTGGAAAAGAGCTTGAGTTTCATGTATTTTCTGAAGAAAAGGTTTGCTTGTAATTTGTTTCCCTGCCACTAGTCACCTAGTTCCTTTCCTTTGAATTTGCACTTCCAGTCTGCTGTAAAACAGGACATGGATAGCTAGACTTTTTAGCATTAATATTAAATAAGTTGTAAATTGTGAGGGTTTGAAAAGTCTTAATACGATAAAATAGGATAAAGACTCTTTGCGAGAGAGGGTGCATGATTTGGTTCCTAGACTTCATGTCATTTATTTTGGCACCTAGGTGCCATTTTATTTTCTTGAAGTTTCTTCACTGTGTTTCTGGTTTTTTTTTTTTCTCCTTTATTGAAAAACTCAAAATGTAAGAGAGATAGAGACAGAAAGAGAGAAGGAAAAATAACAATCGAGTTTCCTACACAAATCAGAAAAAAATGCTCACACTTTGGATTTGAGAACGCATGAACTCTGACGTAGTATTTTGGGCATCCTTAAATAGTTGCAGTATTTTTTTTTTTTTTTTGGTCTTCAGCTTCAGTGTTTTACTTTCATATATTTTCTGTCTTTGAAGTTATGTTGTCTCCTAATATTTGAAGAACCAGTGATTCAAAATGAGGGCAGAGATGTCAAATCATGTTTTGAACAGAGCGCAGGCAGCAGAAGGTCTCAGGATTTATTTCTGCATCCCTAAGTGACTTGCAGTGCAGTAGGGGCACAGTTCTGCTAAATCTCTCCAAAGATTGCCAGTCAACAACATGGGCAGCTCTGTAGGGGTAATTCATGTTTGTAAATACTCCAAGACCCTTGACCTAAGATGCTGTTGAGGTGCAAAGTATTATTTTCAAGTGACTGAACATCTGGAACCTATGAACTCTACAGAATAAAGTGGTTTGAGTAGTTTACTTAACACTTCTTGTGTTTGGCTTTACTGATTGCTAGGGATGTAAGAAATAGAGAAGATCCAAAACAAATGAGCAAAGGGAAAGAGAAAAGAGAGAGGGAGGCAAATCAAGAAACAAACTCTTAACTATAGAGAACAAACTGATGGTTCCAGGAGGGGAGGTGGGTGGGGGCATGGGTGAAATAAGTGATGGGGATTAAGGAGGGCGCTGGTTGTGATGAGCACCTTGTTATGTATGGAAGTGTTGAATCACTGTATTGTACACCTGAAACTAATATTACACTGTATGTTAACTAACTGGAATTTAATTAAAATCTTAAAAAATAAAAAATAAACAAATAAAATAAGGAGAAGATCCAAATAAAGTTGTTTCATTCTCTTGTTTTAAAGAATATCATGCCACATAACAGATTTCACACCTAATTTGAGGATATTCCTCTTGGTATTCTTCAGTGTTTCTTCACTTTTTGTGAATCTGTTTAGTTTTATGAATCTCTAGATATAGCCACAATTAAAAAAAAAAGAAAAGAAAAAGGTCAATGCCATAGAGATATCCTCAGAATAACTTATTTCCCTGTGTGAGTCCACCAGGAGGTTCCTGTATCAACCTGTCTTTGCCTTCCATTTGAAGCATGCTGAAGAGAAGGGTGATGCTGAGGGCAGCATCTTCACTGGTATTGCACACTCCTGTTTTCCAGGTTCCCCTTGAATATGACTCTTTCAAAGATATCCTCATCCTCTCAACTTTCCAAAATGTGAGAAAGTGTGGCCAAGTGGCTTTCACCTAGCAGGGATAAGGAGGGGGGGCATGCATTGAACTTGTCACTGATTTAAGCTCACTTTTGCTGTAGAATGTCTTACACATGGAGGCAAGATAGAAGGGGTTTTAGCACATACACTTCAGTGGGTGTTGAATTGCTTGCATAATTACCTTTCTCCATATCTCTCATTGTTGAGAAAAACCTTACTTGTTGGCTTTTTAGCATACACTGTGAGAGTATTTTATGATTTTTTCCCCCCACTAGTTTCAGGTACTGTGGTTAGTTATTTGCTATACCTCACAGCCATTTGATTAGCCTGTATAAATGTCAGTCTGAGTGAATGGTTTCACTTTATGTAGTGTCTGGAAGTCTAACTAATGGTACCATTATAAAGTGAGGAAAGGAAACAACTATAAGAATCACAGTCCTTCGTGGAAATTGTCTTGTTCCTTCTGATTTGTGAAGTCTACCAGGTGTTAAGAGCTCCTTGATTGAGCCTAACAGTCCTTGAACATAGGGATGGAGTTGAGTTTTAATGCAATTGAATCGCAAACTATACAGTATTTTGTAGACTCACATCGATTGGCAGGCTAGAAAATGAGGACTGGCAAAAAACTCACATCCATAAAACGTCTCCTAGGCTCATCTACCTCAAATGCTTTTTCTATCAGTGTTAGCATATTTGTCCCAGCTCCCTGGACTCAAGTCCTTGTGAGGAATTACAATTCAATTTTTCCAAGATCATCTCTGAATCACATCAGTCACTACTTTCTTTTTTATCTTGTGCACAAGGTTTCCCTTTGCTGGTCTTCTGGTGGTTCTCTACTCCTCTGACTTCTATTTTATCACATCCGACCAGTTTTCGTCTTACAGTTTTGCCAGTTTCTTCTCTGCCTCCTTCCGCATTTCTTCTCCTTTATCCCTTAACTGCTCTGTTGCCTTCTTCCCTCAGCTCTGTTCAGGCTACATTCCTTTTCTTAGAAATCTCATCCTCACTCATCATTTTATAATTGCTTAAATGCTAATGATTCCTGAATGTATATATCTTGTCTTGACCACTCCACTGTTGTTCAGATTTATTACAGCTGCTCTGTCTATCCATTTAAGTTGTGTAGGTACCTCAGATGAGACATGTTCAAGACTGAATCCATTGTCTCTCTCCCCTTTGAATCATCCTCTTGAATTTTGAATAATATCTGACACACCACCCACTGAGCCAGCTGACAGAGAGAGAAAGTCAGCAATCATCTTAGATATTTCCTTCTTTACTTTTCTTATCCCATAAACCCCACAATCCTTTCCATTTGATCTCTGAAATATTTCCAGAGTCTTTCCTTAGTTTTTCATCACTGTTATTCTGCACAGGTTAATGCTCTTTCACATCAGGATATGTTAACAGTATCCCAACTAGGTTTTTTCTTTTCAGCCTCACCTTGTCCTAATTTATGCCTTAGATGGAAACTTCTAAAACACAAATCTGACCATAACACTCTTAAGATTAGAATAGTATTTTTCATCTATAAAATTAATACCAAGCCCCATAAAATGACCCAAAAGACTGCTTTTGTTCTTTGTATTATATTTTGGTCTTCTTCCAGACTGATTCCTCCCTCCATTGTAATTCTCCCTCAACCTTCAAGACTTAAGTTCAAGTATAACCTACTCAGGAGACCTTCCTTTTTCTCACTTAGGGTGGGCTAAATGCCTCTTCTCTCACCTCCACAGCAGCATATCCACAACATTCTCATTGCACTTGTGAAGTTGCAGGAGAATTATGTTCATTATTCTGTGAAGTCCTCAATACTGCCATCCTTCCACTCCCAGAGCCCAGTGTAGTGCCTAGACCAAACTTGGTGAACTGAGCCAGGATATTCCAGGTTCTTATGATATCAAACAAATGCTGTGGTAGCTTTATAACCAGTATCCTTGCCTCTATCTCATTCTTGCTACAATCCATCTTGCACACAGTTGATAGGTGAATATAAATAAAGCACTGCTCTTATAATTTTCTTTCCTATTTAAGATCTACAAAAGCTTCCTAATGTTTTATAAAGATTTATGATCAAATTTATCTGTCTTTCCTCATGTGACTGGTACTACTTTATCCATTCAAATACATCAACTGTTTCTTCTCAGCTATCTCTTCTTAACTCACACTGCTCTCCTTTGCTATCACCACTCAGTTCAATCCTCATAAACTTTCAACTTTAAGTAAACTCTTAGCATTTAAAAATAACTTTCATAATGCATGCTCATTCCCTAATTTTTGCTCTTCTTTCTGAGTATTTTGCTTTCTTTGCGTCCTAACTTAAATTCTATTTTCTTGAAGGTTCAAATCACAATTATCACTCCTCTGATATCCACAGGAGGAGATAGCAGTCTTTTCCTCAGTCTGTATTTTTCTAATAAAGACACGTAGTTATGCTTTTTACCATACGGTTTCTCCCAATCTAAATATCTCTCCAAGTTTTCCTAATGTTTAAAGCTGTGTATTGTATCTAACTAGCATCAGAGTTTCTCAAAGGTAAAGACTAAAACTTCTCTCTCTATATATATATTTCATACATGGTCCTTGGAACAGAATAGATTCCCTCTGTGGGTGGCATTTACTGAGATATTCTTCTCCTTCTGTGAAATAAATTTATTTTCTTCTCATACTTAAATTCACTCCTGGAAGATAGTTGATGTATTCTTAAGTTTCTTTTCTTGTAGTATCCTTGTAGTATTTTTGGACAGTCCTTCAAATAATCAAGAAAAATGATTTTTTCTTTATCATGACATTGATTTTGACCTGGCCCCCAAAATGAGCTTTTGCTCTATAATCAGTGAGATTGCTATTCCATGCACAAATAATAATCTGTAACATAATATACTGTATCAACATGACAACAGGCTAATGAACTAGACCTGAAATAAAGGATAAGGTGAGTTTTTTTGTTTTTTAATCCAGTTCAGTGAGGTGATAGAAACATATTTGGAAGGAAGGATGTTAGTTTATAGGTTTACTTTCTTTGATTGCCTGCCATGGATTTCTTTTTATTTTCACACACATCAGCAGTATTATGTAGAAATAATGAGTGCTTATATCATGGAGACTAGGTCTTTGCCTTAACAAAATAAAGCAAGTTTTAAATCTAACACAGTTGGGGAAAACAATGATAGTAATACAAAGATAAAGTACCATGTTCTGTGTAATGAGATCTACTGTTTAGCTAACAACCACTTTTTCACATGTTATAATTGGGTAGGATTTATGTTCCAGGTTAAAGCTTCACAAGCAAGCAAATTCTAGAGATTTTTAAAATGTAAATTTAGTGATAACAATAAATCCCCCCAGGGAGTCCAGCATTATTTACAAAGTCAATTGGACTATGACAGTGATCCTTCTTTTTATCTCTTATATAGCTCCAACTCCATTTTCCAGCTTTTTCTCAGAGCTCTACAACCTATAACTTAAACAGCATATATCAGGCATACTAAAGTCTGCTCTTCTCATCAGGGGACTTGTGCCATTGACTTGCTGTCCTGGTGAGAAGAAGAGCAAATTGGTATGGGGCAAAAGGTCAATCGGCATTCATGGTGTGCTAATGTCTTTATAGTTGAAAAAATTATAATAACCCTCCTGGATATACCACACTGTATGCATATCTCTCTCTTTTTTTTAATAAAACACTTGTGCAAATTCTTTGAAGATATTTTAAGTGAAATTGAACTGGCAATTTTATCAGGGTACTACTTACCGATGGCCTTCTGCCTCTAATTTGAGAAGTACTTCCATGGGAAATAATGTTGTTCTGGAACTCTCCATTCAGACAGGACATGCAGCTGCCTTTATCTCTTTCATGTTAATCTCATATCCAATGGGTAATAATAAGGGGGCTCACTATTATTTAATTTTTAATGAACATAGCACATCTGAATTTCAAAACATTAAATCTTAATGTTTGTTTCAGTGTTCCACGTCCTGCCATATTGAGGGGATGTTTCTGGTAAAATCACTTAATTAACAGCCAATTACGACAAGGGACCTGTCATTCTGAGTCGAGCCAACATGCACTGTATAAACATGATTAATAAAAGAACACTCTGGAGTAAAAGAGGTCAATCTCTGCATCATGACATTAAAAATTGGACTGTGGCATGTCAACAACTTTAATTGAGTTAAGTGTTCCATGAAAAGAATTGAAAAAATCAGAATGAGAAACAGGGGCTTTCATTATTTCCAAAATTGTTGATGCAGGATTTTTTTTTTTCCCAAGTGAGGGAATCTTGCATCCCTAGAAGAAATACCAAAGTGTTAGTTGATCTTTCTGATAAAGAATATTAAATACCTCCATCAATAGAAAGGCTAAAACATGATGTGATATCTATTGGATATTCAGTAATTCTTGTTCTTTTTAATTTTAAAAGGATAATACAACAAGAGAATATCAGAAGATATAGTTATTAAGAAATTCTAAAGAGGAATTTTAATAAGTTTGGACTATTTTGCCTTTTATCAACCTGTTCCAACATTCTTTTTTAGGTTACTAAAAAAGTAACTTTTGATTGCTTTAAAAAACTATGAATAATTTATACACAATAAAATGTATAGATTTTAAGTGTTCCAATTTGTTGAGTTTGATCATTGCATACACTTGTATAAAAGGTAGAGAATGTTACACCATTTAAGGAAGTTTTCTCATGACCTTTCTATTAACCCTATAGTGAGGTGCAACCACTTGTAGATTCGTTTTATCTGACTAGAACTTTATAAAAATGGAATCACACCATATGTTACTCTCCCAATGTTCTTGAGATTCATCCATGTAGCGGTAGAAATATGGTCTTTATTGGTAGTTTGCTCCTTTTTATTCCTGATTATTATTCCATTGTATGGATATAATACAATTTGTTTTTCTGTTTTCCTGTTGTTTACAGTTATCTTACACTTTCAGAAATTGCTCTATTATTTTTCTTTGTAGAAATACCCAGCCTCGCTACTTTGCTGTCTTACTGCCTAGGTGGCTAAAGCTTGTTTCTTCATTGTTCTGAAGGGGGGGGGGTAATTTTAAATCAGTGATGGAAGAAATATGTTTGTAATTGATTAAGAATTTGGCTATGACTGTTAATGCCTTAGAACAGATGTACTTTTCTTAAAAGAAACATAATTCATTACAATTGTTATTTAGAGTGTAAATATAAGCATATTTGAAAAACTGTAAAGATAATTTATAAGATGTTGTAGTTTATACAAATGATAGGTATTTGGATAATACTTTCAAAAATACCTATTCTATGCAATAAAATTTTTTCATTTATTGATGTGCTTTAATCTTTCTTTGTTCTAGAAGTTTAAGTAAATCAGGGTATGCAAAGATACAGATTTGTGTGCATGTATTTTTAGCTATCAAGAAAATGCATGTTCTAAAATCCCATAATTATGTATAGAGCAATACCTCTGTCCAAAAGACTGTAATTATTTAGAATACAGTGGGCACACTGTTAGCATAATTTACCTCATTGTTCAAAATAGCCATACAAATGGTCCTACTTCAGATGACTGACAACTGCTTTGAAAGACTCAAGGGATGGGCCCAAGTATCAAATTAAAGGCATGCCATAACACATTTTTTAGCTTGTCATTTGCTGCATCCAGTTTTACATTATGATTCTGATATGAAATTAAATTTCCCATAATGGATGATTTTTTTCTTTCCCCCTCCAAACTGTTAGCTCTTGTGAGTAAGGTTTGCTTTTGGTTCACCTCTGTGTCTTTGAATCCTAATGTCCACTCCAATCCCCAGAACATGGTAAATAATAAACATAATTATCCTTATCTTTCTACTCCAGTAAATGGAAACTATTTACCCTCCTACTCAAACTAGATTCCTGTAAGTCATTATGGACTCTTCTTTCCTCCTATTCTTTTAACTTGTCAGCAAATCCTGTGAATTCTACTTTCAGAATATACCTTGAAATCATCTACTTCTTTCAATTTTTCATCTGTTTCCATCTTGTTGGGGCCACCCTCATCTATCTTCTGGATTATAGCCATTTTCCCCACTTGGCCTCTTTTCCTTCTCTTTCCCCTTTAAATCTGTTCTCCACACTGCAGCATGAAGAATGAGATTTTTAAAGCATAAATTATAAAACTATAACATATCCTTTAAAATCTCCCAATGAGTCGGGTGGGGGGAATGTGTGAAATAGGTGAAAGGGATTAAGAGCATACTTATCTTGATGAGCACTGAGTAATATATGGAGCTGTTGAATCACTGTATTGTACACCTGAAACTAATATAACACTGTATGGTAACTACACTGGAATTAAAAATACATAAGTAAAATCCCCCAAAGATATCCCAGTACACTTAGAAGAAGTCCAAATTTGTTGCCCAGTCTATAAAACCATCCAAAATCTGGTCTCAATTTATTCGTCTAGTTTTAAGTTTTGACTCTGTTCCCCCTATACAGATCATCAGGATTTCTTAAAACACATCAGCTTCTTTCCAATATCATGGCCTGCTTGCCATAGAGGGAATATAGTGTGATGCTTATATGCCCATACTTTGCAGCCAGGATTTGCCTTCTGATCGTACCACTTGCCAGCTGGGTGGCTTTGGGCACAAATCACTTAAGCTCTCTGTGATTACATTCATTTCCTCATCCATATGGAAAATGAAGAAAATAATAGTGTCAGTGTCAGAGAGTTGTCCTGAAAATTGCATGTAAAATATTTAGAAGAGCGCCTAGCAAATCCTAAGTGTTCAATAAGACTTAGCTGTTAGTATCAGGTACTGTAGTGTTGCTCAGCACTCACTTCTACCTCTTATTCTTCAGCTCTCACCTTTAAACATCATCTGCCTCAAGGAGGATTTGAACACCTCAGCTGAAACTAGCCCTTTTAAAAATATTTCTATATTTCATTTCTTCATTCATGTCTATTATAGGACTTATAACACTGTGTATTTATTTTATTTACTTGGTTACTCTCTTCTCTGTCTCTGTCTTCCTTCTTTTTGGTTGCTAGAATGCAAGCTCTTGGAAGACATGGATCATGCAGCTAACTCAGTGCCTGGCACATGATAGGTGTTTAATAAGTATTTCTCTGAACGAATCAATGAATGAAATTCTAGCAGCTGAGAATTCATATCCACTTCACAGTCATAATGGTAGTTACTCGTATATATTTATCACCTTCTCTTGGTGACAGATGCAACACCAGGGCGGAGATGAGAAAAGAGAGGCAAGTTCTCTAAGCATCCCAATTTGAGAGAACCTGTGATTCAAGAACCTCTTGCTATCTACCTAGTTACAATGGAGATACCTTAGTGTTTATATCAATATAATAAGGACGCCAGTCTACATACTTCTACGTAAATTTATATGACTTATATTTAGTTTTATAATTCTCCTATATATGAGTATATATTTTCATTAGATAATTAGTTCTCAGCTTCTGTTGGAGATAATTATTCCCTCTTAAACTGAAAAAAATATAATTAAACAATTGTTTTTAAACTCAATGATTATCCAATGACAGACTTGTATATGGAACAACTAAAATAAATCAAGTGAAGAAAGTTCACTTCCTGAAGGTTTTCCTATTTGTTTTTTAAAACAGATGGCTCTGGTTTTAGATCTATGTATCTAGGACAAGAGAAAGGGTTTTCTGATTCAGATACTTTCTGTAGTGGTTAATAATTGACTGCCATTTTTTGTGATTCAAGTAAAAAAATGATACCCAAACCCATATAAGACCATACCATATATTTATTCCACTAATACAGATATTTTCACTTAAATAAGCTCACTTTTAAAATTAAATTTATTCATGTAAATATAACATACATAAAGAGAAGTTCACAAATATTAAATATACCTGTTGGTTAAGTTTCTCAAAGTGAATGCATCCATGAAACTATCATCCAGATTAATAGGGAGAATATTATAAGCATTGCAGTCTCACCTCTCTTCTCCCTTCCCAGTCATGCTCCCTTCCCCCCACAGATAAACACAATCCTGAATTCTGAAATCATAGGTAAGTTTGCTCTATTTTTGAATTTTATATAAGTGGAATCATACACTATGTGCTTTTTTTGTGTCTGGCCTCTTTTACTCATATTTCCTTCATGAGATTAATCCATATTGTTGAATGTAGCAGTAGTTATTTCTTTTAAATTGATGTATATGTTTCCATTTTATAGATATTTCATACTATAAAGATTCTTTCAGAGATTTCAGAGAGATACCATCATTTACCTATCTTACTGTTGATGGGAAATTTCACTTTTTGGTTACTATGAGCAATGATGCTACAAGCATCCATGTTCATGTTTTTAGGACATGTAGGTACTCTTCTGGGTATATACCAGGAATAAAAATGTTGTCTCATAGGATACAATTTAGAAGACGTTGCCAAAGAGACTTCAAAGTCATTATACTAATTTGAACTTCTGTCAGCAATGTTGAAGTGTACATTGGGATTTAAGTTGGGAATTCCTCACCAATACTCAGTATTGTAAGTGTTTTTAATTTTGTCCATTTAAGTGGAAGTATACTGAAATGTCATTGTGCTTTTATTTTATCTTATGTTTTATTTTATTTTTTTAAAGTTTTTATTTTAATTCTAGTTAACATACAGTGTTCAGGTGTACGATATAGTGATTCAGCACTTCCGTACAACACCTGGTGCTCATCATGACACAGGCACTCCTTAATCCCCATCACCTAATTCACCTATCCTCCCACCCACCTCCCCTCTGGTAACCATCAGTTTATTCTCTACAGTTAAGAGTCTGTTTCTTGCTTTGTCTTGCTCTTTTTTTTCCCCACTTGCTCATTTGTTTCTTAAATTCCACATCTGAGTGAAATCATATGGTATATGTCTTTCTCTGACTGACTCATTTCGCTTACAGTATACTCTCTAGCTCCATCCATGTTGTTGCAAATGGCCCGATTTCATTCTTTTTTATGGCTGAATAATATTCCATTGTGTATATATACCACCTCTTCATTATCCATTCGTTAGTGATGGAAATTTGGGCTCTTTCCATGGTTTGGCTATAGCAGATAATACTGCTATAAGCCGGGGTGCATATATCCTTTTGAATTAGTGTTTTTGTATTCTTTGGACAAATACTCAGTTGTGAGATTACTGCATGGTAGGGTAGTTCTATTTTTATCTTTTTGGGGAAACTCCATACTGTTTCCACGGTGGCTGCACCAGTTTACATTCCCACCAATAGTGCAAGAGGGTTTCCCTTTCTTCATCTCCTTGCCAACACCTGTTGTTTCTTGGGTTGTTGATTTTAGCTATTATGACAGGTGTGAAGTGATAACCTCACTGATGTTTTGATTTGCATTTACCTGATGATAAGTGATGTTAAGCGTCTTTTCATGTATCTTTTGACCATCTGTATGTCTTCTTTGGAATATGTCTATTTATATCTTCTGCCCATTTTTTAACTGAACTATTTGTTTTTTGGGTGTTGAGTTTCATCAGTTCTTTATGTATTTTGGATACTAACCTAACCCTTTATCAGATATGTCGTTTACAAATATCTTCTCCCATTCCATAGGTTGTCTTTTAGTTTTATTGATTTGTTTCCTTCCCTATACAGAAGCTTTTTATCTTGATATAGTCCCAATAGTTTATTTTTGCTTTTGTTTCCCTTGCCTCAGGAGACATATTTAGAAAGATATGTTGAGATATGTTGAGGTCTGTTCCTTCTAAACTTACTTTGTTGAGGGTTTTATCATGACTGGATGTTGTACTTTGTCAAATGCTTTTTCTGCATCTATTAAAATGAACATATGGTTCTTATTCTTCCTTACTGATGTGATTTATTGCATTGATTGATTTGTGAATATTGAACCATCCTTGCAACCCAGGAATAAAGCCCATTTGATCATGGTGAATGACTTTTTAATATATTGTTGGATTTGGTTTTTCTAGTATTTTGTTGAGGATTTTTGTGTCTATGTTCATCAGAGATATTGGCTCATAGTTCTCTCTCTTTTTTTTTTTTTTGTGATGTCTTTATCTGGTTTTGGTATCAGGGTAATGCTGGCCTCATAGAATGAATTTTCCTTCCTTTTATATTTTTTGGAATAGTTTGAGAAGAATAGGTATTAACTCTTCTGTAAATGTTTGGTAGAATTCCCCTGTGAAGCCATCTGGACCTGGACTTTTGTTTGTTGGGAGTTTTTTGATTACTGAGTCAATTTCTTTGCTGGAGTCAGTCTGTTCAAATTTTCTATTTCTTCTTGTTTCAGTTTTGGTGGCTTACATGTTTCTAGGAATTTATCCATTTCTTCTAGGTTTTCCAATTTGTTGGCATACAGTTTTTCATTATATTCTTTTATCATTTCTGTGGTATTGATTGTTATTTCTCCTCTCTCATTATAATTTTATTTTTCTGAGTCCTTTCTCTTTTTTTCTTGTTAAGTCTGGCTGGAGATTTATCAGTTTTATTGAGTTTTTCGAAGAGCCATCTCCAGGTATCATTGATCTGTTTTTTGTTTGTTTGTTTTGTTTTGTTTTTGATTTCTGTGTTATTTATTTCTGCTCTAATCTTTATTATTTCCTTCCTTCTGCTGGTTTTAGGTTTTGTTTGTTCTTTTTCTATCTCCTTTAGGTTTAAGGTTAGCGTGTTATTTGAGATTTTTCTTGCTTCTTGAAGTAGGCCTGTATTGCTATAAACTTCCCTCTTAGAATTGCTTTTGCTGCCTCCCAAAGGTTTTGAACCATTGTGTTTTCATTTTCATTTGTTTCATGTACTTTTTAATTTCTTTTTTTATTTCTTGGTTGACCCATTCATTGTTTAGTGACATGTTAATTAACCTCCATATATTTGTGGTCTTTCTGGATTTTTTCTTGTGGTCGTGAAACGTCATTGTGATTTTATGAACATTTCTCTGATGGCTAATGAGGTTGAGTGTCTTTGCATGTATTCATTGATCATTTGGATATCTTCTTTTATGAAGTGCTTCCCCAAGTTTTTTGTTCATTTTTTTAATGGGGGTTTCTGTCTTTTTCTTGTTGACATTTTAGAAGTTCTTTGTATATTCTGCATATAAATCCTTTGTGAGCTAAATGTATTATACATATTTCTCACTCTCTAATTTGTTTTTTGACTCTTGATATGCTCTTTTGGTAAAAGGAAGTTCTTACTTTCAATGTAGTCTGATTTACCAATCTTTCTATTTTTGTTTAATACTTTTTATGTTCTATTTAAAAATTTTTGACTATCTCAAAGTTGTGAAGATATTCTTCTTGTTTATCATATAGAATTTTGCTATCTTTCAGATTGAGATTTATAATTCACCTGAGTGGATTTTTAGATATGGTTAAGATTTACTTTTGACTTTTTATGATACACACGTATATATACAATATACATAATATCTTGTTTACTTTACATGATTTGCTGAAAAGACCATCTTATTCTGCTAATCTGTGGTGCCCCTTTTTAATAAGACAAGTGTTTATATTTTTCAAATAATGTCAGAAACATATTTTAAAGAGACAGTATCTATCATTAACATCAGCCACATATATACTTTAACAATAGTAAATGTTAAAATGTTCAACAGTAAATGTTAAAATGTTAAGCACTACTAACTCTATTTACAAGAAAATGCACGTTACACAAAATTTTTAGTATAATTCTAAAATTGTTTCTTAACACCCATAGCCTATGTATTCTGATTTTTGAACCCCTGAGTTATAATATCCCATGAATAAATGATGCCGTTCAGCTGTGTAACATGAAAATTAAAGTGGAATCTTTAGGGAGAAAAAGAATGAATGGGATTTTTGAGCTTGCATTTATATTTTTTCACAAACATATTTAACTTTGTGATATAAGTGTGTTATACCTATATTATGTACCTTTGTATTTTTCAATGAATAGTTATTGATATGTACTGTGCAACTAGAACAAAGGAAAGAGTGCAGAGTTTGGGGTCTAGTGTGAGAAACCAAACTTCAATCAAATAGTAATTTATCTTTTGTAATAAAATGATACGAAAAAAGCAGAAGTTTTTTTAAAAACATGTTATTAGTAACCTAAGCTAATTTGTGGGTATTAGGGGTGAGTGGTGGGCAAGAGTCATAGAAGCCTTGCATAAAAAAAGGACATTTTAGTTGAGTGCGAATCATGGATATGAATCACTAGTTAAAGGATTGGGTGGAGGAGAAGAACAAGCATCAAGAGAAGCAGCGTCACATATAATGTCCGTATGGTAGGGGATAGCATGGTCAGTTTGAGGAGAAAAAAAATCCAGCCTGAACTGTTGGTACCCAAAAAGCGAGGACATGTGGCACCTGGCAAGGTTGGAGAGGTAGACAGGACTGTGGTCTTTCTCTAAGAGCCCTGGGAAGCTAGAGTGGACTGGGGAAACCAGCATAGTCAAGAGAGATGATGGTGCTTGGGTAGTGTCATGTGAGACAATGAGAAGGGGTGGAATATGAAACAGATTGACCTTGAGAGGAGAATTTACAGAATTTGGTGACAAAGATTTGGTATTTGGAGAGAGGAAGAGGGAAATCCCAAGGACTGGTTTCTAGGTGTTTGGTTTATACAGCTAAACAAATGGATAATTAATTTATTGAGATAGGAGCAACTGTAAGACATGCCAAATGGATAGTATCTTTTTTCCCTTTGGATAGGCAGGAACAGAGTGCAGAGACCATGCATTTAGCTTTAGATTTGTTGAGTCCAAACTGATTTAAGATGAGGTTGAGTTGACAATATGTTGATTGTTTTGGATGTCAGGGAAATGGCCTGGCCAGAGGGTTTACATTTGGAGGTTAGAGGAATTTAGGTGGCACTAAAGGCTAAGTGTGGAAGAGATTGTCAAGGAAAGCCCTGCAGGTTATGCATTAAGAGAATGGTCTTTATTTTTCTTGGTTCAGATTGGCTCTATCTGAAATCAGTAAATGAAATATACTTTCACTTGAGAGCAAATATGTAACAGTTCTCTTGGTCACTGATAATCTATCAAGATTCTTTAGTAGGTAAGAGGCCTAAGCAGAGTTGTTGAGGTTTTCATTAAGAAATTAAGAAATGGCAACTTTGGGAGTATATTTTATTTAAACCATTAGGAAGAGAAGTATCTTACTTTTTCCCCCTAAAATCAGAATTTGACATGCTTAAGGGCATATGATAAGCATGGATTATTTGTGTAGAAAGTTGTGCATGTGTGTGTGTGAATTAAACTGAGTAGTAAACATCTGAATATGTATCTAAACTACTTTGTCTTTAGCCTTTATCCATAAAAATCTCACAATTTTATAAATACAGTTTAATGTAATGATATAAATGTACTTGTAAGATTAGATTTTCTAGCTATCTCCAGAACTAGAAAAATGAGTCCTGAGAAAATGAGCCATAGGATAAAATATGCTATTTCTTGGGTTATTGTGGAAGAAGTTCAGAACAATGTTGGTTGGGTATCTGTGGAATGAGTTTACCACATGACACTGCAGTTGCTAAAAACATTGACATGGGACAGCTCCACAGTTTTGTCTAAGGTTAATCCTACACTTTCCAGTGCCTGGCACAGACGATTACATGTACTGGGCAAGCTCTACTGTAAGCATTTCTCAACCCTGGCACTATTGACATACTGGCTGGATAATTCTTAATTGTGTGCTGTCCTATGCATTGCAGGATGTGTATCAGCATCACTAACTCATATGCCGTTAGATACCAGTGACACACCTACCCTAGTTATGACAACCAAAAATGTCTCCAGATATTGCCAAATGTCTTCTTGGGAGGGGGTCATTGGGGGAGGAGTAAAAATACCTCTAGTTGAGAACCATTGATTTATTTAATGAGAAACCTTTTCTTTCTGACAGGGCTGTTCTGAGTCCTCCTTGTCCTTTTCACCTATATCTGGGAGGGTGGAAGGATCTTAATCTTTGGACGGTATGAGAGGAAGAGCCTGTCGGTTACCCTGTTGTCAGAGGCAGAGGTCGCAGGTCAAGTCAGGTGCTGACAGGAACATTTAGTGAAGGGTCTTGAGGCAGGGTTCAAGGCTGTGGATTGTCTGTTAGGCAGCCAGGGTTCAACGGGGGGCACACACGCATGCCTATTTTATTTCCTCTATGCCTTATGAAAGAAGGTTTTCACAAGACGACAGTGGAGCCCTTGTGAGATATCTTAGCAGATAGGTCAGAGGCCAACTCTAGAGGTTAAAAGTTGCCATTTAATTGACCCCTTTCTCTTTAGGTCAAATTGCTTACAGAGAACAGTCTGAGGAATAAGGGAGTGAAACTGCCATTTCATGGGCATGAAGTTTCCTTTGAAAATATACAATTTAATGACCAAATAAAAAGTAGTTATGACCCTTCAGTTTGAATTTGCTTATGTATGTGACTAGTAATATTATCCGACCTATTTCTATTCTGGCTAGTCTTAAATGCCAGATATATCAGCAGATGTCTGCTGTACAGCATTAAGGGTTACGCAGGACTGGATTGAGGCTGCAAGTCTTTATTGTCCCTCTGCTTTATACATATATATTCTTTCTGTAAGGGTTACATTGAAGGAGACGATGTATAGGCCTGGAGGAGAAGGATGGTTTCTTAGAATATCTCTGTCTGGAGGAAGAAAACAATATGTTCTTCACTAGCATTTTTCTGGGTATCTTTGACCATAGCTAATATCAAACTTCTTTGCATAATTCTAGAAAACGCAGCTGAACTAGCTCCTAGTATGACATGCCTTGACATAGGATAGCAGCCAAGTGGAAACATGTATTGTTATGACAGTAGAGAGATACAGAATCATGCTGGCTGCCAGCAGGAGTAGAAACCTAGTAACCTAAATGAACTCAACCAGAAATCCATTAAAAGATTGAATTTTTGGTCCATTCAGCTATTGATTATATTTATAGTGTTGGGGCAGCAGCAGTGAAAGCCTGAGTAGAATTATTAAGAGGGATTAACTACTGTATAAGTGAGTTGGCTCTGAAGGGGTTAGAACAGCTAGAACAATAATTTTCCGAAAGGCCTGATTTATTCCCTGTGCAATGAAAAAAAATAGATTTCTACAGATAGTTCATGTCAAAACATCAGAATGTAACAGGTGTCTCAACACCTGAAGGCACTGTGATGTTCAACAATGTTTGCCTTTGAAAAAAAATGAAAAACAAATGAACAATGGGTTCACGTACAGTAGACCATGAGATCTTTCATGCCGGCGAGGCTGGGTAAGGTACAATACTGCATGAAATGGGAGTGACAGTATGTAGTTATTGCAAGGCTCACATTTACATTCAGAATATTAAATGTAGTAGAACCTGTTTCTGGAAAACTCAGCTGTGTCGTATTATTTGTATAGTAACAGAGAAATGTGTCTTTTTTTTTTCCTTTTTTTTTTCAGTGCTGTCCTATAAGCAAGCTGTAACTAGCTTTAAAACAAAATCCATAGACAAGCAAACAAAGTTCAGGCCATTTATTTCAGGAAATGGAAAAATAGGATTATGAAAGAATCTCACTATAATTTGAGGTATTGCAAGTAGAGAAGCATGGGTGGAATTCCATAAAAAATCCTTTTCCAGATTTATGGAAGAAGTCTTAAAACACTCGTAGAACTTATTTTTACATTTCTTTTCACTAAGAATAAAACACAGAGAGAATCCAACTGTTTGGGCTTTGTGAGGACCATACTCTTGTTAGTATTGTAGAGAAAGGATAGAAAAAAGGCTCATGTGATTGTGATATTGTATTTTCAGTGACTCTTAGGGAAAGTTTTGTCTTTGTCTTTCACTAGCTATAATTGGAGAGAAAGCAGAAACACACAACCTACATGTCACTGAACTATGACAGTTTATTTTTTGTAAGCATGAAGTTGATCAATCTTTGATCCAAATATAGGACAGATTTTTATAATCAACCTTATCCCTTTTTCCATTTCAAATAAATGTTTTTGCCGTGAGATATAAAGCAAAATTAATTCTGAGTTTCAGCTCAAACTAGTTGGCCTTCCACAACGCCTGCCTTGGTTCTGGAAGCAGAACGACCCTGTTCTCTGGTAATACATTCTGGTGCAGATCTTCCTATGTGCCTCGGCTATATTCTAATGGTATAAGTAACAGCAATAGTCATAGTCACGGGGGAATCTTTTCCTTTACAGAGACTACAGATTTTCACATCATTAATTATTCTTCCAAATAAAATCAGGACATTTATAGAAACAATGAAATGAAAGCTTTTTAGTCAGGGAAGTAAGGAGTGAAACTGGCTATGTGTAGTGATTAAGAATTATAGTGATTAAAGTTGAAGAGACAGATTTTCTGGATTCAGATGATGACTTTGCTGCTTACAAGTCCTAAGATCATGGGACATTTTTTTCCTCTTTTCTGTCTCTTTTTCTTCCTTGTCTGTAAAATGAAGATAATGCTTCACTCAGCTTTTGGGGTTATTATGAGCATTAAATATGTGTTTTTTCCCCCTGGCACATAGTTAAGTGCTCAGTAGGAACTAAGAATTATTTTCTGTCATTATTATGTTATTTGGTCACAATTTTAAAGAGAGCTAGTTCTAAAATTCATGAGTGGAAAGATAATGGAAAGTTGTGATTCCTCCTGACTTTGGAACCAAGCTGAAACTATGAGAGAAAACTAAGATGTATTGAGGGTCTGCTATTCACCAGACATTTTGACATGTATTATTTCATATAATCCTTACATAAAGGGTCTAAGGAAGATTTAATCACCCATGTATAGATGAGAAGACTCAAAGTGAGAAAAGTTTTAAGTTATTAAAACTCACACATAGTAGCAGGAGGGGTTGAATCCAAGTACGCTGAGCCAAGTTTTTTCTACTTCATCACCAGTGCACACCTTCCACAGTGCACTTGGTCTTGGAATGTCAAGTCTCTCTGGAAGTGTTCTACTCCCAGAGCCACTGCAACAGGGATAGCCCCTGGCTGCAATAATCCATAGATGCTGCAGGGATGAAATTGATAGGTGTGACTTAAACTTGCTTCCTTCCCTATCTTTCTCCCTTTTAAGGTCCCAGACCCTATCTGAATTCTTGGCAGAACTCTAAGACAAAATGCCCTGCAGTCTATCTTGTATCTGACAGTAGTTTTGGTGAACTGATGTCAACCCCCAGACTTCAGAGCTCAAGGGCTAGAGTTTCCAAAGCTCATCATTTATTTTAAAGTTCTTAGACCTAAAGTCTTATGTGGCTCTATACAGTATGTTTTGCAAAATATAGGGAGGGTGTGACTTGGTTAGTTTAAGAAAAATGCAGGTAGTGCTATACTAGATGGGACTGGTGAATAGGTTCCAAGTGCGCTCAAATCTGATTGCTTGGAGGTGGCTAGTTGCAATGCCATGATGAAAAAGGTTCTGAGGCTGCACAGGAAGACTGTCATCAATCAGAATGTCTGCCAGGACCATGAAAATGGGAATTGGTATCATGCAAACCACTTCTTAGCCATCTCTGGGCTAGAAGCAGAAATAGAATATGCATTCAGTTTGAATGTGACTTTTATCATCCGTGAATTAATTTTACAAATTCTCCTCACTGTTCAGGTGACCCTTCTTTCCTCACTAATCTTTATGTACTCCTCCTGAGGGTCTATGCTCTCTTGAAATGATAACTGTCCTTTGGTAAGTAGCTGCATTATTCTGCCAAAGGCAACAAAAGCTAGCTTCTGAGAAGAAACGCCCACACACCAGTATATTTATTTTAATCTGTTTTTGGGAGTGTTGGGAATTTCTCCTAGAATCTACCGTGTATTACCAGTATAAATATCACATAGTTAAGTAATGGCAGTAAATTATGAAAACATAACAACAAGGAACATTTTAATAGTTTAGACCATGAGTTTGAAGAATGAGCCAATAATTCTATATTCTACTAGGCAAAATCATCCTTTGCTTATAGAATTGTATAAAACTAATTTTTGCAATTAGGATCTCTCAAATATGTGTGTTTTATTTTGATTTTACTGTTCATGGATCATTTCCCAGGAATATATTAAACGATGGAAAGATTAATGCTGTGGAGAGTTTTTGAGGATTTTATTTCTGCATTGACTGATATGCTCTTAATCTTGAATGATACTGATCCATATTTAATAGTGAAGTGAGTGTATTCTTTCTCAGAATACTCAAGTTGAGTATTAGCAATTGAAGAAAGCAAATGTCCAGATAATGTCCTTTACATCAACTGCAAGTGTATTGTTTCAGGTGTTAAATGATGGATTAAAGAAAGAAATCAGTAAAAGCGGGTGTGCATGCACCCTCTTTTTCACGAGCTAAGATGGCATTTCAATTTAGAGACTTACTGAACATTTGAGGAAATACACATGCCTTTTTTATGCTTTTTTTTTTTTTTTAAAGTAACAGCATCTTGGATTTGCTTACTTAAGCACTAAGTAAGTCCAAGGGAAATAGCCAACTATTTTTATTTCCAAATGTTACATCAAGTTATACGCGTGCATATCCCACAGAATTGTCTTTTAACATATGAAGATTTGAAATTGATTAGAAGTGAATTGCTGTTTCAAACTACATTTATTATGGTCAAGTGGATTCAATACTTCTAAATCATAAAGCTTTCTTTTACATTTGGATCGTCACATCTGCAGATAGAGAACTGCTCTGAAATAAATAAAGTTGGCTTCTTGTGCAAACGTGGCTGCAGAAGTCAGCATTTTCACCCCTCTCCTGCAAATCGTAAACAGAGCAATAAGAAGAATGGAAAACAAAGAAACACAGCCCTGCAAATTTCATCTTCAATTAAACCAGGAGACAGAAATAACACACGTCCTCCAGAATATACAGAGGAACTGCCACAAGCAGCTGAGATGTGATGGAAGCTGTGAAGGAGGGATGAAAGGGAAGAAGCAACCCCCACCCCCCTCCCGCACCCCGCTGACTCCTGGAGTGGGGAGAGGACCAGGGAAAGCAGGTTTCAGAAAATGGAAGCAGATATAAACTTCCTGAAGTGGGGAAAGCTTTATTCTCTGTTTTAACAATGTTACTGAACCTAGGGTGAGCAGGGCTGGAGGCAGAAGGCTTTCTGGGCTCAGTCTGTCCCCAGAGGAGAGAGGTGGGCCTATGCAGAGAGATGCAGTGCTTGCAGGAAGCAGGGGATCTGCGTCTGGGACAACAGAGGAGGGAATAGCGAGGGCAGAATTGTCTGGCAGGTCAGTCAAGAGTCATCTGAGGCAATTTCAGCAAAAAGCCTGGAAGTGAGCACTGAATATATTTGGCTCTAGAACAAAGATTATAATAAATGTAGGGATGAGAAGGATGGTATAGAATATAAATCTCATTTGTTATCACAGAGGAAGAATGAATACACTTAAAAGCATTAGGAGAAGAAGGGTGAAGACAGTGGGGGAACTGTGTTTGATAATGGCTTCATTTGTAATAACTGAGAGTCAAACTTTTATTGAAAGCTGGAAAATGTATTAGGTTGAACTATATGGAATTAGCATTTTATAATCCCCAAACAATTGAATATCAGAAATCTCATATAGTTCAAATCATATCTAAGGCGCTCTTAATTGTGAAATGCTCTATTTTGAGATCTACCACTGAGTAAGAAAAAATACACCTCCAATTATAGTTGTAACTTACCCTTGATTGTAAGGTACATTTCAACTTTAGACACATTAACATGTGAAAAAATGGGCTTCTTCCATTCTATAAAATGGGATAAGAGAAGAATAAAGCATATGTAATAGCTGAAGGAAAGTACATTGTACTATTGAAAATTACGTGATAGAAGAGAAAAAAGAAAGAAAATGCTAATTTCTCCATTGCCCATAATACAAATACTATGTGCAAAAATGGAGCACTTGTGTATGTATGCATAAATTGTAAATAATTACAATGATAACCACTCCATCAAAACTACTATACTTTCTAAATATCAGAAGAGCTAAACATACTATACATTACTATAGTAACACACACAAAATGTAAAATGAATTAAAAACTACAAAGTTTATTTCTTCCTCATGTAATAGACCAAGGTACATGTTGTTCGTCATCAAGAGCTCTCCTAAATGCAGTAATTCAGACACCCTGATTCCTTTAATTTTGTGGTTCTTTCATCTCTTCGAGCTCCATGATCACCTGCCAGCAGTCAGCAAAGAGAAAAGGACTGCGCAGGGGATGCAAACTCTTCTTCAAAGCCTAACCCAGAGGAAGATCCTATGTTCTTTCATATTCTGTTGGCTTGAAGTCACACCATCGGGCATACCTACCTGCAGGGGAGCCTGGGAAGTGTATAGAATTGAACTGGGTACTTAGGAAGAAGAGGAGGCAGGATTTGGGGAACATTTTATACTCTCTGCCACAGTCTTCAACCCAGAAAATAAGGAAGGAGATAGCAAAGTAATCTGAGGAAAATTAAAAGGAGAGAATAGAGAAAGACGAAAATCAGCAAATCATGAATTTGAAGAGAAAACAATTATAGAACTAATTAATAAACCTTGGAAGCAAGGGAAGTTGTTCTGCTATGATTTAGGTTAAAAAAAGAGTGAATAATGAAGGATATATGTTTGCATTCTTTGCCTAAATATACAGCAATGCTGGAAGGGTAAATATAAACCTAATGACTAGTTGCTGTGTGTATTTGAAAGGCTGGGGATTGGGTGAGGGGACAAGGTGACAGGGGATCTTCTTACTGTATTTTTATATTCTTTTCATTTTTGAGCTATGCTAACATACCACTTATATTTTTTTTAAATAACATTAATATAAACTAAAAGGAAATAAAGGGAAAAATTATTAATTAAGCAAAACTGAATTTGCAAGCTTGAGTTCTGGGGTTACTTTCCATAATGGATTTTGAGGAGGAAACATTTTTTACTAGGTGCCTTCCAAACAATCACCTAATGAGGTACTGTTGTTATAAATAGCATAGATATTGTAGCTGTGAGACAATTCATATGAAAATTTGTAAGCAGAGATGATTGTCACACAGCAAAATGCTGGTAACCAATGATATTTGGCACAGCAAAATGGTGACTATGCTTCCATAATCTGGTCTTTGGTAGATTGTCTCCCTAGAGCAATGTTGAGAACTATTAGACTCCTATTTCCATATCTAGTTAATGCATTATGTCATGGGATTTTAATGCGTTGTGACAGTGAAAGTCCAGAAAATAGGAGCTCCTGATCTTGATATTTTATTCCCTGAAGTGATTATATTAAACTTTGATGACACAAAATATACCTAATTAATTCTTAGTTCTCCAGTATGTGAAAAATCTCAGGTTCTGAATTAATGCTGAATGGCTATAGTGAAATGTGGTTTCCTGGGGCAGTAACTCTACCACAGGGTAAAACCATCTCTACAGTTTTTTGGAAGGCAGTAGAGAAATCCTAGTGACTTATGAGGAACTTTGGGTACATTACTTCCATGTTCTTCTGGAAATAAAGGAAGAAAATGACTCAGTCAATATTAGAGCTCTCTGTGTCCTCTGGAGTTGCCTTGTTAACAGTCAAGAGGGAGTGATTGAAGACTGAAGACAGATATCAAAGAGGTGGTCAATGGGTAAAAAAGAGGCAAGTGGCAAGAAGTACTCTAAAAGTACATTCTAAATTGTTTCTTTTCTTCACACTGTACTCATCTTTGATCCCATTTTGCCCTTTAAATATCTCAAGATATTGAAGGAAGAGAAGGAAGAGATACTTCAAATAATTCATTTTTGTTTTGGATTTGTTTCCCCCCCACACACTTTGTTTTCTTTCTTATATAATCTTGTGAACTTGAACATCTTTTTAAAAAAATGACCCAGCTGAGATGGGTTAGAGTGACAAATGAAAGAAAAATTTTTGTGAAGGAAGTGAATAGCTCAGAGTCAATATTCTCCAGCAGTTTGAGCAAAAGCAGCCCTCCACAACATGGTTTTATATGACCTACTCAGGTATGTCTGTGCTTGTGGGGCTAATTCCCCCAGACTACCTTTTGTTGGTTCATGTGAGCGGTTTAGTAGGGACAATCACAATGCATCCAACTTTGTGGTCATGACTTTCTTATCTGGGAAAACAGTACATGGACAGACACTACTGAGATTCCATGCTGTTTGAGGCCAAAGCAAGAAAAAGACCAGTAATTGTGCACTTACCCATCCCTTTGGCTCTGATAAAACTGCATTGAGGTAGGGGAGGGAGAGCCAAATTGAACTCTATTTTATTTTATTATTTTATTTTATTTTATTTTATTTTGGTGGTTGTTTGTTCCTTGGCCTTAGATTTAAATATGAGCCATTGACTTTGGGGGCAGGGCAAAAGGAAATCTCCTATTGGTTCTAGGCCTCCTAGAGTGGTAATTTTGAGGAGGAAGTTTCCTTCATTTTTGAAAATGCTTTTGAGTTTCTCATAGTTCTCCAAATTTAGGAGAAGTACTTGAATGTTGTTGCAGCACAATTATCAATAGTGCTTTCTTTTGTTCTCAAAAACATGATCTGCATGGTCAATTCTGTGGTCTCTCTAGGAATTACCAGTTTTGAGATTTGGAAGTTCCCTCTATGAGACTAGTGAACAACATACACAAGTCCCTTTTTCTAACAATCCGATGAATGAGTGGGTCTCCATAGGCCCGACTGGGAATAGGACCCCTGGCATCTATATTTATTTAAGACCACTAATGGAACAAAAAGAAACCCAGCATTACATGTCTCTATTTTCCAATTAATTTAGCTAACATATCACACATAAAACAAGTCATTTGGGAATTAGCCAAATTCTATAATTCCTGTGAAATATACTTTAAGCAGAAGACCCAAGATGGTGATGTAAAGTGTCTTCTTTCTGAGCCTCTGTAGCAGGGTGAGACAAGGAAGGTGGCCAGGGTGCGAAATTGAAGGCACTCATTTTCAGATGCATGCAGGTGCCAACTGTGCACTAGTTTGTTGGAGAATACTGACTTGTGGTTCAGGACAAGCTTCAAGCTTTATCTAGTCTAAAGAGGCTTTGCAAACTCAGTAGTCTCTCCCTAGACTTAGCTCAAGCTGGGTGATTGCCCCTCCTATGTCCTCTGGTTGTAGATCATGCAAAGAAACCACTGTTGTACTGTATTGAAAAGGTGAGAGTGTGTATGTGTTGTTTTGTGTTTTCATTCCTGGAAGTGAGGGACCACATTTTACTCATTTTTATATCCAGAACACCAATGAGTGGGCCTAATGCATCTCGGATGTTCAATGTTTATTGAACCATAACAAGAAAATGAATTTCAAACAAGTAATTGATTCAATTATATTAATTAAAATTCTTCTAAAAGTTTATTACACCCTCAAAGAATTTATTCCAATAGCAATAATAATAAAAGCTAATATTTTCTGACCTTAATAATGAAATGGTTCAAGTCCAAGTTTTGAGATATTTAACACTTATATATAGAAGAAAGCCTGAAGAAATAATAAAATTTACAGTGTTTTCATGAAACCTGCAGAGATGGATTCTCATTGGAATATCTTCTGAACACTTCTTCTGTTCCAGTGAGAAATAACATAAAGTAGTCTTTATTGTGGAGTGTTGACTTCTGACTCATTCAAAACGAATAGATGAGACTTTTATTCCTCTTTTGCTTTGCTTCTTCTTTTCCTGAGGAAAAATGCTAGGCTATTTTGGGGGAAATTTTTAAGAACATGCCAAGTAAATGTGATAAAAGCCACATATATACAAGGTCAATAAATCATTTCTAAACTCAGTTTTTGAGGGTCTATGATGTCTATTGAATTAAAGTATCTTTTCATTTCTATATTTGAAATATGACTAATTAGATGCATCAAAGCGGTATAAAATCAAGCTGGATATACTTGGTAGGGAGAATGGTTTGATTCAATTTTAAGTCCTCGATTAACATTTGAGTTTCTTCCTTAATATAGAGACAGACAAGACACAGTGTGAAACCATAAGCTTGGAAAGAAAAAAAAAGATCACAAAGAAGTTAACTTTCAGGATCTCTGTAATCATCTTATATTAGTATAATCCCACACCCCTACTGCACATTTAGCAATGAATTCCTGACTAGGAGTTAAAGCAGTGAGTTGCATAATTACATATTATATTGAATGAGCTCGGGACAGTTCAAGTGGAAGTGAATCACAAAGCCTCAATTATCCAGATTGATTCTCCTGATGAAGACCAATTCACTGGATAATTGTGCACTTCTCCATCCTTTTGGCCTGATAAACTCCCATTGAGTTAGGGGATGGAGAGCCAAATTAAACTTATTCTTTAATTTTTTTTATTTTTTGGTAGCTGTTTGTTCCTTGGTCTTAGATTTAAATATGAACACTTGGCTTCAAAGAATGCCTATCTGGACTTACAAGATGGCTGGAAACTATTGGGTTTTGTTCACCAGAGGAATTTTTTTGAGTCTAGTTCAACCCTGGTTGGAATGATTTCCATGGGTCTGTTGTTAGCTGGTGCATCACTGCATTATGCATGCTCTCCAGACTACTCTTTCTATGAAAAAGCTGTACAGTGCTCCATTAGTGATTTCTGATTTGTGTTCAATTTACAATTTTTCTATAATATTTCTACTCAAATATAATTTTTTTCATAATATTAATACCCAACATTCATGATAAGATATCAGGGATGAATAACATATGTAATACAGTTGTGGATAATGTTTAAATATTTCAAGTATCAAAAGCTTAAAAGTTGTATGGAAATCTTCCTTCACGGAAATTACTAGTGGATATATTTTCTCGGTAATGTGAAGTTTTTATAACATAGATTTATCATACCGAAAGTAAATGCAAAACTGGAACTTAAGAGAACAAGACCTTATACTAAATATTTATAGTTGGAAAATAAATATTCTCATTAGTTTTGCTGTTTGAAACATTAATTATATTGGGGAAGGATGAATTGATTTTCATTCCTTATATATCACTAACTTCAGAAGACATAAAATCTTATTTACCAATTCATTTGAGTAACACTGAGAATCCTTATTCTTAGCACTAGAATGTATAAACATATAAAAGTAAGACATGAGAGATAGACAGTTCTCCACATACAACAGGAGCTATGTGTGTTAGGGAAGAGAGGATTAGAGGCAGGGATTTGAGAACTGACTTCTAGTTTCAACTCTGCTATTGCATCAGCCAAGCTAACTTAGTGATTTTACTCTACTCGTTTATAGTATGGGAATCATATCTGCCCTGCCCACCTCAAAGGCTTTTGTGATGATCAAATAAATTTTGTAAAGATGCTTTGCAAACTATCAAACACTGTATAAATTTGGACACTGTTATTTTATTAGGTTTTGGCACTATACAGTTGAGCCCCCATTGATTGATTATGGGATCATAAATTTGTGGGTGTTTACTGAGAAAGCCTCAAGTGAAAAAGGACAGTCTCATCCCTTTTCTTTGATATGATAAGATTAAGACTTGGGAGAAAGCTTAGAAAACAAATTTAAAAAGTCATTGCCTCAAGAACGTACATATTATAAAGAAAAAAAAAAAAAGACGGTCTTGAAAGCTAGTTCACTAGGGTAGGAGGATAGCTGTGTGTCAGCTAACCAAATCATGTACACTAGATTGTAATGATTCTGTCAGTGTCCACAAAAATAGGCATCATGACTATTTAGCTGAAGGGAACAAACAGATTCAATGAAGTACTATCAAGGCTGTAAGTTTCTGCACACCTTGGAGGGAAAGTGAGAAAAGAGTTCAGATTGTCTTTTAGCCTATAGAGATTTAAGTAAAAAAAAAAATGAATGTCAGAGATCAGTTGATGAGGATATGAAAGAAGCATCTCTCCATATATTTTCCCCTCTCTGTCCTGAAACAAATTAAATTTCATATAGACCATTATTTTTAATATGTGAAAGTTCTAGTATTTTTAAACGCAGATTTAAAAATTTTTTTTATTACCATAGTGCACCTCAACAGATTACTGGAATGCTACTTGAAACTAATTAGTAATACAAATGGGTTAAGATTTTTCTATAATCATTATAACCTTTTCTGTATGTACACTTTTAATAAATCTGATTTAATTACTGGATTTCCATAAACTTGTCTGTTACATTTTGGTGCAGTGTTCTATATGCCAGATTCCATTGCTAACACTTCTGAATAGTAAATACAAATTCAGAGTGACAGTAAACATTATGGTCATTTGTTAAACCTGGAAAATTGATGCTTGACTGGTGCTATTTAACTTTGATTTGACATAGTAATACTTTACAGGAAAATCTCGCACATCTGTGCTACAGTGGTGGAGGAAAAGTAGTCTTACACAAATATTAGCATTACAAACCATCAGGGTATCTAGTATGCTAGAGTATATGTGTCTACCTTCACAGGGGTAATACTTGCAAGAAGTGTTGGGTTTAATGAGTTTTTATTATTTCATCTCATCAGATATAATGCAAATTTCCATTAATCTGTAAGGGGTCAATCAACTTCTTCCCACAGTCTTTTTCCTAGCATTTTACAGCACCCAGTATTATGTTAGTAGGAAACATGACAGGCTGATTTAGAAATGGAAGAATGCTATTAAAATAATTTCCCTTTAGCAAGTAATATCAGGGAGTGAACCTTTCTAATTGGGTGTCTAGTGTAGCTGAATCTCTATAGTAAATACTGAGGAGAGTGTAAAGAAAGCTATGAATCCTCTTTTTTATGAAGTTCGAATTGTAATGGACAAAGAACTACCCCTGGTTACAAGGGTAATGGCATCTTAAAAAAATTAGTGTGTATGGGCGCCTGGGTGGCTCAGTTGGTTAAGCGACTGCCTTCGGCTCAGGTCATGATCCTGGAGTCCGGGGATCGAGTCCCGCATCGGGCTCCCTGCTCCGCGAGGAGCCTGCTTCTCCCTCTGACCCTCCCCCCTCTCATGTACTCTCTCTCATTCTCGCTCTCTCAAATAAATAAATAAAATCTTAAAAAAAAAATTAGTGTGTGTGATTTGGAGTCATCCTTTTAAATTTCATAAAATAGCTAATTAAAACAACAACTTCTTTTAATCTAGTGCTGCTTTATTCTCATTCAGGTCAACACTCACTGGTTCTTGTCCCGTTCTCCCATATTTTGCTTTGTGTTGCCTTGATATGTTGTTCAATTAATTTTTAGATTTCCACCATGCATTCCTAAAAATGCACAAAACTCATTTTATTAAAAATTAAGTTATTTCCAATTTAGCTTGAAACTGCAGGATTCAATTTGTATTTTTACCTATGTCAGTTTACTTTCTTCAATAGACCATGTTTAGTAGCAGATTATTAATAGAAATTTATACTTTCAAGTAGAAACTTCCAACTCTAATGGCGGGAGAAGCAAGCAAATCACGCCTGAATTCATTGTAGTAGAACCCATGTTTAGGTATCATCAGTGATGGCAGAAGGGAAGGCGTGAAGGAGATAGAACAGCTTGGGACGTGGGAGAATTAATTTAGTTAGTCGGCATTTAATTTTTTTCCCCCTGAATGTCTCAGTATCTTTTTAACACAGCAATTTGTAATCTTAGTTTAAACACTTTCAATTTGAAGCTCTAATTATAGTTTATATAATTCATGTTTTCCAAAGAACGCAGTTTCTTTTTACATGGAAACATTTGCGTATTTCTTTCAGATGTTTAAATATTTCAGCATTGGTAATAGGGAAAAAAATCCTTATAATAGCCTTATAATAGCCTTCTTGAATGGAATGGAAACCACATATTAGAAGTTAAAAAACCTAATTTTGAAATTTGACTGCATCATTTTTAGTGGGTTTTCATAAATGTAAAATGTATGTTTAAGCAAAAATGTATAATGTTTGCAGGCAGAAAAGCAACAATAATCACAGCTACATTGTATTAAATTCAGAAATCATAGTGATTATGGATATTTGACAACCTGAAAATTGCCTATTGCTTATAATTTCATCTTACAATTTTCAAGAAGAAAAGCTGCTAATCTATTCTTTGACACTTTGCTAAGAGAGATTTTACCCTTCATTGTCATTTTCCATTTTTGCCTTTTTCACCATTTGCTTTAGAATCACCATGCTCTCAAGAGGAATGGGAGAGCTTCTAAAAATCACAAGAGTGGTAACTGATAGTGGAAGTAAAATACATATCCCATAATTTATGGGGCAATCAAAGATAGGACTTTTGTCCTTTAGAAGGAATTATGGTTTATTTATAAGTTTATCTGTCAAGTGGGAAAGATATGGAATTTTATTCTCTAGAGCACTTTTCATGGATACGTCATTTCAAAGTGTTAGTAAATTGATTTATAAGATCCCGTACAAATAGAAGGGGACTTGTGCAAATCATTTGGATGTTTCAAGGAAAAATAAGTAGTTTAGTGGAATTATTCATGTATATCCTACTTTTGATTGCAGACAGTGATAAGAGGTAATTAGTCCATTGGTAATATCTAAACTATCTTTAATTTCATCGATACTATTTTTTAGGGGGGGAGGGGCAGAGGGAGAGAGCGAGAGAATCTTAAGCAGACTCCATGCCTACTGCAGAACCTGTTGCAGGGCTTGATCTCCTGACCCTAAGAACATGAGCTGAGCCGAAGTCAAGAGTTGGAACATGTCCTACAGTGTAGGCTTGGTTCCAAGGCAAATGGGTTTTCACACAGCAAACATATAAGGAAGGGGAGGGAGGATGCTGGGAGGGAAGCTGCACAAACTGGCCTAGCAACAGGATTCACCTCCGAGTGGAATCACCACCATGCAAACTCAAACGGCTAAGGGATATGGCATGGTGAACTTGGACACACTTGGGAGTTGAGTTTTGGCATCTACAGGGAAAGGTAACTAGGTTTTCCAGGAAGTTGTGATGTTCACTGATCACAATTGTCAGTTTTTGTTTTTGGATGATCAGTATATTTTGGAAGAAGACCACTGGAAGTTCTTCACCTCACACCCTCTGCTGAGTTACAATGAGCTGTGAAGTTGGTACTCACTAAGAGTCAAACTGGGTACACCAGTCCCCATGATGCAAGAGTCTTGTTTTCTCTTGCTGTATTTCCCCACGTGATGACCTCCTGGCTCATGTCCTGGTACATAAGTAGTTCCTGGATGCCTCCATTTTGTTGGCAGTTTTTGGCTCCATTTATCATCAGCTTTATGGCTTCCTTCTTTACCCCTACTACTCTATTTGGCATGACTTATATTTATTTGTCCCAGGTAACAACTCTGCCCAGTTCAGCTCTGTCCTTTAGGGCCCCACTACACAGGCTTTTATCTGCCCCCCTTAGATGGAGTCAAAATCCAGCAGCCGTGGACCCATGAGCCCAGCCTGCCTTTGGATGGAAGCTGACAAGAGCCAGGCAGGGGACCCAGAAAGCCAGAGCTCAGAACAGAACTTCAGTATTAACAAGGAAGGGGAGTTCAAATAAAAGCATTGTGGTGAAAGCTATCTGCCACTGGGTCATCATGTCAAAGGGCTCAGGAAGGTTGTGATTTTGGAGCCCATAATAGATTTTCATTTTATAAGGAGGGATTCCAACTTCCACATCTATAAAGTGATTATCCATTTTTAGTTTGGGCATTAGGAAGGATTGAGCTCCCAGACTGAGGCACTTTTCTACAACCGGAAAAGCCAAGGAGAAACCCAGGCTGAAGAGAGTTTAAAACAAAAATGTGGAGGCATATTCCTATCTGTGTACTTCTAAGAAATAAACAGAGAGTCACAGCATAGAGTAGAGTTGACTAGTACTAGCAGATAAGGTGAGGGCCAGGAATAGCAGGCCTTTAAATGGCAGGAAAGGGGTTTGGATTGCTCTTTGGGCAGGAGAATTACTGAATATTTTGAGTACTGATGCGTGTAAAGATTAGCTGGCAGTTGTCTGTGAGCTGAAATATAACAAGAGAACAAGAGATGAGCCCAGTTAGGATACTCTTTATTCACTGAGACAACAGTATGAGTTTTAGCTTTTCAGTGTCTGACATTAAGTAGGTGCTTAATAAATATTTATGTAATGAAAGAATAAAGTAATTAATTACAGAGTTAGTAGATAAATTCAAGTTCAACTAATCTAACCCTTTGTTTGTTTTATTAACTGATCTGACAGCTAATCTGACTATCCCTCTCCTTCCCCTTTCTTTTCCCAAAGGAATTTATTGAATACACTGAAAGGGAGTGGCAGGAAGGACCGCAAAGGAGAGACTGTCTGCCGGGAGGCAGGGGTGGGAGGCTATAGTTAGGGGGGCAGTGAGGAGGTATGGGAACTTACGGAATTTTCCTTTTCTGGTACCTGTGCCCAGTTGTAAGTAGCCCATTGGTCAGCTAGGGCCTATGGATACTTTGAGGTGGATCACTTAATAAGCCTGTTTGCATTCTGCCCAGTGGTCACTGTGGTCCTTTTTACCTTACTCAAGTGTCCATTGCTCAAGCCTGTTGCCTAAAAACGGCCTCTACATCCCCCCCGACAGATAGACAGTGACAAATCTTTGGCATTTGGGTGGAGGTCTCATCTTGAGTAGTTGCTTCATGCTAGATGGGGGTGGACTGGAGGGTCAGCCGTCCCTACATAAACGTGTCAGTCCATCAGGGGTCCTATGCAGTTATAGATCAGAGTATGGTATTATATCAAAATGCTGATAAGCAATTTGAGTGAAATTCCTTGGTGGCCAGGTCTGTGGCATTTAGTGGGGGGACCCTCTGATGGTATGGGCTGGCATCCTTGTTGAATCACCATTGTATATGGAATTGTTGGATTCACTCAGACAGGTGGGAACATATTTTGCCTGTAGATCAGGATGGCAGTTGGATCCCCGGAACAAAGGAAAAAGGGGGGGGGGGCTGAAAGAAACAAGGTAGCTGAGAGTCAGCCAGCATCAGGAAAGGGTCCCAACCAAGTCCTTAATGTTTGTGGATTCGCCCTGGATGAGCTGCCGCTGCCAATTGCATTGAACTTTGGGAAGAGAGGCCTCAGGGGGGACAGAGGGGGCAAGGGGAGGGAGGGGGTTTTTTACCCTCCTAGGCACGGACAGTCAGCCAAGCTGCCCTGGCCAGATGTCTTTAGTTGTCTGCAGAGTTAGATTGACAAAGAGATGAAAAGAGAAAGGAGAGGGAGGGAAGGATCCCTTCAAAGGGCAAGAGGGGGAAAGCCCTCATCCTTTTGGGCAAGGGCAGTCTGGAGGGTTCCTCTGGGGCTTCGGATCCTCAAGGAGTAACCCCAGCCAGAAGTCTTCAGTTCCCTAAGGAGTACTAGAGTTGGTCCACTGAGGGAAAGTCCCGAGAAATTCCTGGAGAATCTGGGGAGAGCCCTGGACCGGAACAGCACAGGTTCCCTGTGAGGGCCACCAAATATGGGGTTACCCGATTGGGTGGAGGCCGGCTGCAGGGGTGGTAAACATTTATAAGAAGTTATTTGCTTCATGCATACTGAATCCCTAGAGCTTAGCAGAGTGCTGACACAGAATGGGTGCTCTGTAAATATTTATTTCCTCCGCAATTTGCTATTGATTGTCCACAGTGCAAAAGGCACTATTGTAGACATCAGTGTTACAGTAATAAAATGGAGACCCCTCTCGTGATGGAGTTTCCATTGGGAGGAGGGGGGACACAAACAATACACATATAAAAAATAATATGAAACATGTCAGTGGTCATAAATGTAATGACAAAAACTAAAATCATGTAAGGGGACAGGGTTGGAGAATGCTACTTTAGAAATGGTGTTTAGAGTATATTCTCCATGTAATGATATTTAAGCAGAGGGTGGCAAGAAGTGAAGGATCAAGACAGGTAGACTCTTGGATAGCTGGGAGAAGAGATTCTAGACCCAGAGTGAATAACTGTTGAACGGAGTTAATTCTTTGCCTAAGGAGAGCATGGTATCTATTAGCGATCACAATCTTTTTAAACTTTCCAAAACAATTGACAAAGAAGGTCGAAGAGCAACTTTGTTGTTCGGCTGATAAGATCGTGTTTTCTTCGAAATTGGAATGAAATTGGCATAGGATTGGATACTCATGGGGGCAAATCTGGGTTTCATGGAGCCCAAAGCTTAAATGGTTTTGGAGGACTTACGATGTAAGGGTCAATGTTCTGTTTCATAAATCTTACAAAACACATGACCGCGTGAATATTGCCGGGGCCTTGGAAAGTGAGAGATCTGAAAACTTCAGCTTTATTAGCTTCATGGCACCTCTACCTCTGGACATGCTATGCATCTGTGAAGAAAAGAAATCATTACTTTTTCTATTGTCTCTTCTGTTTATGTCCTAATAAGGAAATGGCAGTTTGAGGTTAACATAGTGGTTTTTTTGGCAAGCACCTAATAAATAATTGTACAATTCCATTCTAGCATGAGGAAACCAGGCCATTTTGGTGATGTGGATAAAGCACTTGGGTGAGATTCAAGGGCTCTAATTTTAGTTCTGTCATTTGCTAGCTGTGGGAACAAAAGACAGACCAACCAACCGATCTGACACTTTTTTCCCTTTTATGTGAAAACGTTGCATTACAGTAGTGCTTCACTAAGTAGTTTTAAGGTTATTTACTATGTTAGAGCACTACCTCTACTACACTGTATAGTTTTATAAAATCATTCACAGTATTTACTTAAATTGATTTAAAGTAGATCTATCATATCACTATTAATACTAGAAGGAATTACTGATACTAGAAACCTGACAAAGAGCTTTGATAAAAACATAATAATATTATTAGACCGTAGCTATATTTCTAGCTTGAAAACATGTTTGAAGGTAAAGACTTTTTGTGTATATTTTAAAGGGAGATTATCAAGTATCAGGTTGTTGGTAAATATCTGCACCAAACTGAGCCTTTTTAAATGATATAATTAATGAATTGATAGAGAATTACAAATAAGTAATATTGATAAATAAATATAACACTTTATTATTCAAAGTTATTAAATGCCATGTATGTGTACCACTTAAGATATTTTGGGTACCATTAGGATTATAATCCACAATCTAGGAAAACTAAATTATATAATTTAATCTGGGGTTCAATTTTTTTTTTTTTTTCTTAAATTTCCATTAAAGCAGGGATTAGCAGACTGCAGCCTTTAGGTCAAATCTGACCAGCTGCTTGTTTGTTGACCTCTGCATTAAAAAAGAGTGTGACTTCCTTAAGCCTGTGGCTCTATGGTCTTTGTATTTTGTGTGATTAATATTAGTATGGGTTCAATCAGATTTTTTTTAGAGTAAAAGCAAATTGTCTACACTTGGATGTCTAATATACACCTCAGACTCAACATGTATAATACAAAATGCCTGATCTTCTCAATGCCAAAACCTTTTCCATTGGCACTTGATGGCATCTCCATTCTTTTCATTGTTAGGGTGAAAAACTTTTGAGTCATCCTTTACTCCTTTTCTTTCCTTACACTCATATTCAGGCCATTGGGAAAATCTTGCCAGTCCCTTTCAAATAAACGCAGAATCTGAGCAATTCTCACCTCATTTGATTCCTGTCTTCACTAAAACTATTGTTATGTCTCCATTGACTTACCACTATTGCCTACGGGTTTTGCCTGACTCTCCATAATCTAATTTCAACAAAACACCCAGCCAAATCATTTCACTTGTGTCCTTAAAACCTTCCATTCTACTCAGAGTAAAATCCAAAGTCCTTATAAGGGTTTGTAGGGCCCAGTGTGATGTGGTCCCTGTTACCTCCCTTGTTGCATCCTCTGTTGACCTTCCCTCCCTCTGCCCTTCCACACTGGTTCCCCCCCCCCCCGCCCCCCGACCCAGCACATCAGCCCCACTCTCTTCCTCTACCTGGCTCTTTCCTCTACCAGAACTGCTTCACTCCTTACATCCACTGTTCTCATTTTATCTTTGGGTTTTTGCTTAAATTTTACTTCTTCATTGAAGCCTACTCTGAACACTGACTTTAAATTTGCAGTCCTTTACCCCAGTAATCTGCAGTCACATGCTCTACCTCTTATCCCAGTAATCTGGATCCCCACTGCTTGCTTTCCTTTTTATTTTCCCATAGAACTCATCCTCTTTTAATATATAATATGTAATATACTGTATGTTAATATAGAAATATATAATTTATTTATTTATGGTTATGGTAGTATAGTCTGTTTCTTCTCAGTACAATGTAAGCACTGTGAACATAAGGATATTTGCTGTTTAATTTACTTACATCTTTCAGGCATCTCAAAAAGTGCCTAGAATATAATAGACTATTGATGTATCTTTGAATTCATTTTTTGAGGAAATGAACAAATCTAAAAGCTTTTTAAAAATTTTTTTTCTAAAAGACTTTAGTATCTAATTTTCAATGAATTTCTTAAAAGTACCAGCCATAAATTTTTCAATATTTATTCAGGTTTTTCAAATTTAGAAATGGAATGGATGAGAGATGAGAGATAGCAAAGTTTTCTAAAGTGTGAAAAGGAGAACTAAACTTTATATAGGTAGGATTAGATAATTCAGTTATTAAATATAAACACAGCATTTGCCTCTTAAGTGTTAATTTTTTTAAAAAAACAAGTCTCTCAATTTTATCTTTTCTTAAATGTATTTATAATTAGCAATGCCTAGTTAAATAATTTGTAATATTTGGCTGTCTCTTTCTATAATCAGGAAAGTCTCCTGGAACTTTAGCCTTGTCTCAGAAGTTTCTCTGTGTCCTGGCTCTAAAAGAAAGTAGGCAGTCCCAGGAGGAAACTGCTTCCCTGGCATCCATCTCTAGTGGAGGTTGTATTTTCTCTCATATCTCAAGTAACCTTATAGCTATGAGGTGGCAGATGTGTCTTTTTAGCTCTCCATTTCTTCTCTTTCTTGCAAAAATCCTATACAATTGAGGCTTCTGCCATCATTCTATCCCTTATTTACTGCTTTCACCTCCAAATATTGTAGAAATTCCCATTATTCCTTGAAGACCTTAGGCTCTGGATCACCTCTTTCTACTTCAATTTCTTCTCTTTCTTGCAAAAATCCTGTACAATTGAGGCTTCTGCCATTATTCTATCCCTTATTCACTGCTTTGACCTCCAAACGTTGTAGAAATTCCCATTATTCCTTGAAGACCTTAGGCTCGGATCACCTCTTTCTACTTCAGCCTAACAGCTGTCATCATTTTTGTTGGCTTCTAAATTCCTGTGTATCACCACACTAAACCCAGGCCTCCAAATTCAGGACTTCTGCCTTTCTCACGACCATTTTGTTAATTTTTTTTTAGCCGCTCATCTCTATATCCTCAATCTTGACCTCCAAAATATCAAGCACAAACATCACACTAGATGATCACCATCTTCTCTCTGACATATTCCTTTCTCAGTAATCTTACTATAACAATTTCTCAATAACATCCCGATCTCATATCCAGTGATCCTACAAGTTTCTCATTATTCTGTAGTCATACCTCATTCTCTCTTCTTTTTTGGCACAGGTTATGTTTCAAAACACATTATTATAATCACTCACTTTGCATTATCTTCTCACTATTCATATTTTTACTTCCACTCTTGAATCCATGGTCCATTATTCTGTCACTCTCTTGACACATATCCCAATGACCTTACAGCTTTCTTAGTTTCGCCATAAAGTACCAGCTGTGGGTGAATTCAGTCGTTCATCTTCTCAGTACCCGCACTCAAGCACCTGCAAGAAACTGTATGTTCACCAGACCATTCCCTTCACTTGAAATTAATTGTCCCCAAAATTTGACTTGGTTGACCACTTCCTCACCTTGAAACACTTCTCTTTCTTGATTTTAAGACACCACATTCTCCATTTCCTCTTACCTACCTGGCCATTTCATCGTAGTCATAATTGTTGGCTACTTCTTTTTCACAATACATCTACAAATTAGTACTTTTTTTCATGGATTTGTTCCAGGTCTTCTTTTATTTTCTTTCCAAACTCTACCTAGAAGATTTCACCTAGTTCCTAAAATATCAGTACTATCTATGTCATAAAACAATTCCAGGGGTGCCAGCATGGCTCAGTCCTTTGAGTCCTTCTGTCTCTTGATTTTGGCTCAGGTCATGATTTCAGGGTCGGGAGATCCAGCCCTGTGATGGGCTTAGTGCTCAGCAAGAGATCTGCTTGAGATTCTCATTTTCTCTCTCTTCCTCTGCCCCTCGCCTTGCTCTCTCTCTTTCTCTTTTTCTCTTGCAAATAAATAAATAAATAAATAAATAAATAAATAAATAAATAAAATCTTTTTTAAAAATTCCAATTATATGTGCTCTTCTAAGCTTAGGCAGTTCTTACTGACATCTTCACATGTGTCTCATAGACTTGCTGAACTTACATGGCCAAAAGCTAACCCTCTTTTTTCTTCTTTCAGTTTTATTGAGATATAATTGACATATAGTACTATACAAGTTTAAGGTTTATAATGACTTGACTTACATAATTGTGTAAGCTAACTCTTGATTTCTCCCAAATTGAATCTTTCCTAAATATTCCTCATCTCAGCAAATGGCACTACTTCCCTCTCATTTGTTCAGTCCTTGCTTGCTTTCTTTTTCTCATCCCCCACATACAATCCAGGTGCCAGCCCTATTGACTTTACTTTTCATACATACCTTGTAAGATATCCCAGCTCTCATCTCCTCTTGCTTAGGTGACTGTGGCAGCCTCTCACTTGCATTCTTCCTTTTGTTGCTCCTCTGTCAACTACAACAATCTTTTTATGACATGCATCTTATATTGCCACTTTCCGCTATTCAGAGCACCTCCAGTTACTGAAACTGAGAGCCCCTGCTAATCTCAACACCCTCACCTCCTGCTCTTTCCCCCTTTCAACTACACTGGCTTCATTTCTGTTCTGTAAATACATCAATGTCTATATGGCTTCAGGGCTTTGCAAAACCAGTACCTCCTGTAGGGCCTTTGCACAATCCCCCATTTAAGTCCATTGTGTACACAATCTGTCCTCTCTTTTTCAAAGTTATCTCCTTCTCATCTATTGCATCTTTTTTTCCCTTTTTTTTGTTATTATGTTATGTTAATCACCATACATTACATCATTAGTTTTTGATGTAGTGTTCCATGATTCATTGTTTGCGTATAACACCCAGTGCTCCATGCAGTACGTGCCCTCTTTAATACCCATCACTAGGCTAACCCATCCCCCCACCCCCCTCCCCTCTAGAACCCTCCGTTTGTTTCTCAGAGTCCATTGTCTCTCATGGTTCGTCTTCCCCTCCTATCTCCCCCCCTTCATTTTTCCTTTCCTGCTATCTTTTTTTTTTTTTTAACATATAATGTATTATTTGTTTCAGAGGTACAGGTCTGTGATTCAACAGTCTTACACAATTCACGGCGCTCACCATAGCACATACCCTTCTCAATGTCTATCACCCAGCCACCCCATAGCTCCCACCCCCCACCACTCCAGCAACCCTGTTTGTTTCCTGAGATTAAGAATTCCTCCTATCAGTGAGGTCATATGATACATGTCTTTCTCTGTTTGACTTATTTCGCTCAGCATAATACCCTCCAGTTCCATCCACGTCATTGCAAATGGCAAGATTTCATTCCTTTTGATGGCTGCATAATATTCCATATATATATATACATATATACTGCTGCATAATATTCCATATATATATATATATATGTATATACATATATACATATATATATATATATATACACCACATCTTCTTTATCCATTCATCTGTCAATGGACATCTTGAGTAAATAGCTCTTTCTAAGACAGGTCTTTCTATTATGTCTTTTAAGTACTGCTCCCACTTCCAAACCTGCTTATCTTTTTATCACAAAAACCTCCTCCATTTCTTTCTAGCACTTATATGTGTTTTCAGTAATTTACTTCTTATTTATTGATTATTATTATTATTTTAAAGATTTATTTATTTATTTGAGAGAGAGAGAGCATGAGCAGAGGGAGGGGCACAGGGAGAGGAAGAGGGAAAGAATCCCCAGGAGACTCCTGCTGAGCACGGAGACCCACACAGGGATTGATCCCACGACCCCAAGATCATGACCTGAGCTGAAATCAAGAGTTTGTTGCTCAACCAACTGAGCTACCCACACGCCCCTGTTGAGTATTGTTATTATCATGAAAGCTTGCTCATTTCTTTTTTAGCACTTATACATATTTTCAATAATTTATTATTTATTTCTTGATTATTATTATTATGTGCTTTCCTCATTGTGTTGAAAGATATCTATGAAGGCAGGGTCATGTATTTTACTAACCATGACATGCTGGTTCTTAACCATAGTGTTTGACATTCAATATTTGTTAATTAATGTATTTTTGAATCATTGAATGAATATGTGTGTTTTCATAGAAAAAAAGCATAATTGATTAGTTGTAAGTAAGTGGTAAGACTCAGCTGACTGCTATTGGGCTTCACAGACTCACTATAGGGCACTTAATTTTATTTAGTATCATTTACTTTAAATTTTAGGTACCCTGTCTAGAATGAATTCATCCTGCTAGTGTTGACTTGAGAGCAAAGATTGTAGATAAAAGTTCCCTCTTTTATTGTAAGTCTACTTGTTCTGTAATGTCAAATGTTTATTTCCTCTACACTCTGAAAACTTTTTGACCATATTCATCTATACTCACCTCTCTTCCTCCCAGCTCCTATAGCTTTCATTCTCCATAATGCTTGTTTGGGGCTTATATTTTGTTTAGAATTGTTGATCATATTTTGATACATATATGCCCTGATTTTAAAGTAGAGTGTACTCATTTTTAATTCCCACAATTACTTTGGCATCCAATAATTACTGTCTAATAGTCAGAAAATTGCATCATCCATCACTTTATGTATGCTATTTATAAATGCCATTTGAGATCACAATCATCAAGTTAAGTCAGTGATAACTAATTTCACACACATGTAAATTCACATAATCAGGATAAGGATATGATTAAGAATGAGGATATTATGGGGCAATATCCTTCACCAGCCTCCAGATATTACCTTACCTCATTAGTGATCTATTTATAGCTAGGCTTCACAATAAACAATGGACTTTGCTTCACACTCCCATCTCTCAGCTGGTTATTGTATTTTAGGGTAGCTGTGGTTTGAGATGTCCAGTGATAGTCTTTGTGTTATGTTGCAGGTAGTAACCTCAGTCAGATTCTGGCCCAACTAATATTTGTTGAATAAATAAACATTTACTAGTATGTGACTTAGTGTAAGATGCTTCATGACACCACCACAGCCTCTGCTGTTACCCCCAAAAGCAGTAACAGTAGCAGCAAACCCAACATTAGACATCATTTGAAATCACTTGCACTCTTCCTGTCTTGTCTAGTCTGTCAGAGGATAACATCAGAGAACACAGTGTGCGTATTTCTTTATCTTTTGATCACAACCTCAATAATATTTGCCTGAGTCTTTCTGTTAATAGTTACATGCCTCCACTTCGTTTCACCTGTGAAGAACCTGTCTGAGAATTGATGGATCTGGACGAGAGGGTAGCCAATTAGGTAATGGCCTCCAGCAAGATCGGACTCTGTAGAAGACTCGCCTTTGAACTGTGTGGAGTGGAGCTAAAAGGCACAGCTGTTATATAAATCAGAGAGAGAAGAACATGGTTATACCTGTAGGTTGACTCAACAGCTATATTTTCTTAGCTCAAATAGTAGAGTTGTTTAATGATAGCTAATATAATACTCAGATTAATTAAGTAATCTTGACTTCAATTATTTAGATAGCTCAAGAAAGTGGGGAATTATATCCAAAATTAAAGTGTTAATTTTAGAAATGGAGACATTGTCTTAAAGAGTTCCTATCAGAAAAATAGCTCATAGGGAATCTGTTACTAAAAGTCTTAACAGTTTCATGGCAAAGAAAATTATCAGCAGGGCCCATAGCTATAAATTGAAAGCCAGGGATCTACTTTATTAAATAGATAAAGAGAACATCTCACAAGTAAGTTTGTAAACATCTTTCTATGGGAAATTGTTTTCTAAATACCTGTTCCAGTCTAAACTCGGCTCTGATTTGATAAAAGGAACTGACTTGTAAAAGGAACAGATGAACGTCTGTGCCTAACTCATCCTAATATATTACTGTTAAAATTTTTGCCATAGCAGAGGTCATCCATGCCTTAAAATGGGTACCAAGGTCGGTTGCTAAAACCAGAAACATGCTGTTGACAAACCTCTTGCTATTTGCAAATGTGTATATACTTATCACAGGTGTCCCAAGATCTAATTATTTTTCTCTCACTGATGTGTCTCTTTTGTCTTCAAAAATACTAAAAATTGAAGTATATGCAATAGTGTTATAATTTTAATGAGAAATAATAAAATATCAGAAGTCAAGTTTTTATTATACACTTACATATCTTTTTTAGCAGTTAAGTACAGTGGAATTGATTTCCTGCTGATCCTCAGGGTCCAGGGAAAATTTTGCAAAGGTAACAAAGTTCAGTTAGCTGTACCATGGTTTTATCATTTTAATCTCTTTCTGAAGACATAAGCTGGGCCCTTGGGAACCCAGTTCAATCATCCAAAATATACAAAGTTCAAAGTATGAAATAAATGGTATCTTTCATCAATCCTATTAATTTTAAAATTTAAGATGCTCACCTTTATTATGCTCGTTTGTGCTAGAAAGTAAATGACATGTTTAAATTTTCACAGTAATATTTTAGATTCATATTCTTGACATGTGAACTCAGGAAAGACAATCCAATACTGAACATATTGAATTAAAGATATAAGATCATACTGAAGAAAGAAACCTGAAAGTATAAAATAAGCCCTTATTTGTGAATGAGTTGATACACATTACTTTTGGCACATACTGGGTATGCTGTATCTTAGATAATGATAATTTACCTGTGTGGTGCTTTGCAGTTTACAAAGTACTTCTATATACATTTTCTTATTTGAACTCCAGTAAGCCCTGCAGGAATGGCTAAGCAGGTATTTTTATTGTCTAAAAAGAAATTGAGTCTCAGAAAGGTTATTTGATCACTTCACACAGCTAATAGGTAGCAGAACCATGATTTGATAGAACACAGAATCACTCTATAAATACCATTACATCCAGCAGTATTGTTGATAAATTCTATTAATTGATTGACTATTTTAGAAAGGAATACATTCCTGAAGATTTCATCAAAGTTTGCCAGATAACTTGGTAGATATTTCAAGCGATATTTTGTGCAGTAACTTGTTTTTCGCTAAACTGTGTCCTTAAGATTTATCTCTCTGTATTTAACTAGATGTATTGTTTCAAGGATTGTGTCCTCTGGCTTCCATCAGGGATAAGTGACAGCTGTCTGTGCATTAATGAAGCAGGAAGGCTGTTTTCGATCAGAAGGAGGAACAGATCATCGCTTTTCACCCTCATCCTTTGAACTATTTAATTTTACAGCCATCCAAGTCAACTTTTATTCTCTTAGTATGTGTTCTAGAATTTTAAAAGGAGAGAAGGCAGAAAAGTTCAGCACCTAAGTAGACAGCTTTTGTCAAATGTAACTCCTACATTGTTTTACAAGGTTCCTTTTGTTCTGTGGTAAATGGCAGTGTCTTTCACTGTAAAAGTAATTTATAAATATCTCCTTTTGGTTTAGACTTCTGTGTTCCTGATAGAACTCCTAAGTTTTGTTCAAAGTATATTTTTCCCTTTCAGGAACAGTAGAACATTTTATTCTGATATTAATTCAATGTGTTACTCTCAAATGGTTGGTAGAATGGTAGAGAAGAGACATGCAAAAATCATTCTTCAAGCAACTTTTTTTTCCCCATTTTAATTAAATGGTGTGGTTGGAAGAAATGTGATCTTCTGAGTTCTGACTGAGAAAGACGAAAGGAGCAGCCCCTGACATTCAGAAGCCTGCCTGGCACTCACAGCTAGGTCATATTATTCTCCAACTAGACATAAACAATCTCACAGAATACCAACCTCAGACAGGGTTACTCTGAGATCATGAAAAAGGAGATAAAGCAGAGCCACTTCATAATTCTGCCTAAACACAGAAACAGAGTCACGATGCCACCCACAAAATATCAAACACCCCCCTATTTATCCAAAATGTGTGACTGGTACTTTTTTTTTTTTTTTAATCAGTTACAGCTTTATCTTCATTCTGGTCTCACCTTCTTTTCAATATTGAGATACCCAATCACAGATGTTGTCCTACTATCTGACAGCATATTTTTTTTAAAGATTTTTATTTATTTATTTGAGAGAGAGAGCACAAGAGGGGGTATGGTCAGAGGGAGAAGCAGATTCCCTGCTGAGAAGGGAGCCCGATGCGGGACTCGATCCCAGAACCTTGGGATTATGACCTGAGCCGAAGGCAGTCGCTTAACCAACTGAGCCACCCAGGCGCCCTGTCTCACAGCATATTATGTTGAGTGAACCCTTGCCTCTCTAGATCCTCCCCCAAATCACCCAATCACGACAAAATCCTATGATAGGATCTCTTTATTTTTTTAAAGATTTTATTTTTTTATTTGACAGAGAAAGAGAGAGCACGAGTGGAGATGGGGGAGGGGCAGAGGGAGAGAGAGAAGCAGACTTCTGCTCAGCAGGGAGAACCACCCAGGGCTCAATCCCAAGAACCCCCACCCCAGAGATCACAACCTGAGTCAGGGAGATGCTTAACCAATGGACCCACCCTGGTGCTGCTACCATAGGTTCTTTCTATCTTCTTTTGAGATACTCCATGATTCCCAAAGCATTAAGTGTTAAACCAAACCTGCACCCAACTAGAGATTTATTCCTGGTGGTCTTTGGCTGCAGAACATGGACATATTTTTGATTTTTGTGTTAGCTCTTTACCAATTACTTGAAATTGAGCCAATTATTTAGGCACTCTGGTCTTTGTTTCTTCTTTATAAAATGGAGATATTTGTATCTACCATAAGACTATTAAGATATCAGTTGTTGAGATAAATGATATAAAATACTCTAATGGTGCTGTAACACAGAACGTATTCAATATTATTTTTCCCATTTAATATTTTTTTCTTTTTTTTATTATGTTATGTTAATCACCATACATTACATCATTAGTTTTTGATGTAGTGTTCCATGATTCATTGTTCGCATATAACACCCAGTGCTCCATGCAGTACGTGCCCTCTTTAATACCCATCACCAGGCTAACCCATCCCCCCCTCCCCTGTAGAACCCTCAGTTTGTTTCTCAGAGTCCATAGTCTCTCATGGTTCGTCTTCCCCTCTGATCTCCGCCCCCTTCATTTTTCCCTTCCTGCTATCTTCTTTTCTTTTTTTTTTTTTTAACATACAATGTATTATTTTTTCAGAGGTGCAGGTCTGTGATTCAACAGTCTCACACAATTCACAGCGCTCACCATACCACATACCCTCCCCAATGTCTGTCACCCAGCCACCCCATCCCTCCCAACCCCCACCACTACAGCAACTCTCAGTTTGTTTCCTGAGATTAAGAATTCCTCCTATCAGTGAGGTCATATGATACATGTCTTTTTCTGATTGACTTATTTCGCTCAGCATAATACCCTCCAGTTCCATCCACATTGTTGCAAATGGCAAGATTTCATTCCTTTTGATGGCTGCATAATATTCCATTATATATATACCACATCTTCTTTATCCATTCATCTTTATCAATGGACATCTTGGCTCTTTCCATAGTTTGGCTATTGTGGACATTGCTGCTATAAACAATGGGGTGCATGTACCCCTTTGGATTCCTACATTTGTATCTTTGGGGTAAATACCCAGTAGTGCAATTGCTGGGTCATATAGTAGCACTATTTTCAACTTTTTGAAGAACCTCCATACTGTTTTCCAGAGTGGCTGCACCAGCTTGCATTCCCACCAACAGTGTAGGCGGGTTCCCCTTTCTCTGCATCCCTGCCAACATCTGTCATTTCCTGACTTGTTGATTTTAGCCATTCTGACTGGTGAGAGGTGGTATCTCATTGAGGTTTTGATTTGGATTTCCCTGATGTCGAACGATGTTGAGCACTTTTTCATGTGTCTGTTGGCCATTTGGATGTCTTCTTTGCAGCCCATTTCTTGATTGGATTATTTGTTCTTTGGGTGTTGAGTTTAATAAGTTCTTTATAGATTTTGGATCCTAGCCCTTTATCTGATATGTCATTTGCAAATATCTCTCCCATTCTGTCAGTTGTCTTTTGGTTTTATTGACTGTTTCTTTTGCTGTGCAAAAGCTCTTTGTCTTGATGAGGTCCCAATAGTTCATTTTTGCCCTTGCTTCCCTTGCCTTTGGCAATGTTTCTAGGAAGAAGTTGCTGCAGCTGAGGTCGAAGAGGTTGCTGCCTGTGTTCTTTAGGATTTTGATGGACTCCTGGCTCACACTTAGGTCTTTCAACCATTTTGAGTCTATTTTTGTGTGTGGTGGAAGAAAATGGTCCAGTTTCATTCTTCTGCATGTGGCTGTCCAATTTTCCCAACATCATTTGTTGAGGAGACTGTCTTTGTTCCATTGGACATTCTTTCCTGCTTTGTCGAAGATTAGTTGACCAGACAGTTGAGGGTTCATTTCTGGGCTCTCTATTCTGTTCCATTGATCTATGTGTCTGTTTTTGTGCCAGTACCATACTGTCTTGATGATGACAGCTTTGTAATAGAGCTTGAAGTCCGGAATTGTGATACCCCCAGCTTTGGTTTTCTTTTTCAACCTTCCTCTGACTATTTGGGGTCTTTTCTGGTTCCATACAAATTTTAGGATTATTTGTTCCATTTCTTTGAAAAAAGTTGATGGTATTTTGATAGGGATTGCATTGAATGTGTAGATTGCTCTAGGTAGCATTGACATCTTCACAATATTTGTTCTTCCAATCCATGAGCATGGAACGTTTTCCCATTTCTTTGTGTCTTTCTCAATTTCTTTCATGCGTATTTTATAGTTTTCTGAGTACAGATTCTTTGCCTCTTTGGTTAGATTTATTCCTAGGTATCTTATGGTTTTGGGTGCAAAACCATGGGATCAACTCCTTAATTTCTCTTTCTTCTGTCTTGTTGTTAATGTATAGAAATGCCACTGATTTCTGTGCATTGATTTTATATCCTGCCACTTTACTGAATTCCTGTATAAGTTCTAGCAGTTTTGGAGTAGAGTTTTTGGGTTTTCCACATAAAGTATCATATCATCTGCAAAGAGTGAGAGTTTGACTTCTTCTTTGCCGATTCGGAGGCCTTTTATTTCTTTTTGTTGTCTGATTGCTGTGGCTGGGACTTCTAATACTATGTTGAATAGCAGTGGTGATAGTGGACATCCCTGCTGTGTTCCTGGCCTTAGGGGGAAAGCTCTCAATTTTTCCCCATTGAGAATGATATTCACTGTGGGTTTTTCATAGATGGCTTTTATGATATTGAGGTATGTACCCTCTATCCCTATACTCTGAAGAGTTTGGATCAAGAAAGGATGTTGTGCTTTGTCAAATGCTTTTTTTGCATCTATTGAGAGGATCATATGGTTCTTATTCTTTCTTTTATTAATGTATTTTATCAGATTGATTGATTTGCAGATGTTGAACCAACCCTGCAGCCCAGGGATAAATCCCACTTGGTCATGGTGTATAATCCTTTTAATGTACTGTTGGATCCTATTGGCTAGTATTTTGGTGAGAATTTTTGCATCCATGTTCATCAAGGATATTGGTCTATAATTCTCCTTTTTGATGGGGTCTTTGTCTGGTTTGGGATCAAGGTAATGGTGGCCTCATAAAACAAGATTGGAAGTTTTCCTTCCATTTCTATTGTTTGGAACAGTTTCAAAAGAATAGGTATTAATCCTTCTTTAAATGTTTGGTAGAATTCCCCTGGGAAGCCATCTGGCCCTGGGCTTTTATTTTTTGGGAGATTTTTGATGACTGCTTCAATTTCCTTAGTGGTTATAGGTCTGTTCAGGTTTTCTATTTCTTCCTGGTTCAGTTTTGGTAGTTTATACATCTCTAGGAATGCATCCATTTCTTCCAGATTATCTAATGTGCTGGCATATAGTTGCTCATAATATGTTCTTATAATTGTTTGTATTTCTTTGGTGTTGGTTGTGATCTCTCCTCCTTCATTCATGATTTTATTTATTTGGGTCATTTCTGTTTTCTTTTTGATAAGTCTGGCCAGGGGTTTATCAATCTTGCTAGTTCTTTCAAAGAACCAGCTCCTAGTTTCGTTGATCTGTTCTACTGTTCTTTTGTTTCTATTTCATTGATTTCTGCTCTGATCTTTATTATTTCTCTTCTCCTGCTGGGTTTAGGCTTTATTTGCTGTTCTTTCTCCAGCTTCTTTAGGTGTAGCATTAGGTTGTGTATTTGAGACCTTTCTTGTTTCTTGAGAAAGGCTTGTATTGCTATATACTTTCCTCTTAGGACCGCCTTTGCTGCATCCCCAATTTTTTGAACAGTTGTGTTTTCATTTTTATTTGTTTCCATGAATTTTTTTAATTCTTTAATTTCCTGGTTGACCCATTCATTCTTTAGTAGGATGCTCTTTAGCCTCCATGTGTTTGAGTTCTTTCCAACTTTCCTCTTGTGATTGAGTTCTAGTTTCAAAGCATTGTGGTCTGAAAATAGGCAGGGAATGATCCCAGTCTTTTGGTACCAGTTGAGACCTGATTTGTGACCTAGGATGTGATCTATTCTGGAGAATGTTCCATGGGCACTAGAGAAGAATGTGTATTCTTTGCTTTGGGGTGGAATGTTCTGAATAGGTCTGTGAAGTCCATCTGGTCCAGTGTGTCATTTAAATTCTTTATTTCTTTGTTGATCTTTTGCTTAGATGATCTGTCCATTTCAGTGAGGGGGGTGTTAAAGTCCCCCACTATTATTGTATTGTTGTCGATGTGTTTCTTTGCTTTTGTTCTTAATTGCCTTATATAATTGGCTGCTCCCATGTAGGGGCATAGATATTTACAATTGTTAGATCTTCTTGTTGGATAGACCCTTTAAGTATGATATAGTGTCCTTCCTCATCTCTTCTTATAGTCTTTGGTTTAAAATCTAATTTGTCTGATATAAGGATTGCCACTGCAGCTTTCTTTTGGTGTCCATTAGCATGGTAAATGGTTTTCCACCCCCTCACTTTCAATCTGGGGGTGTCTTTGCATCTAAAATGAGTCTCTTGCAGGTAGCATATTGATGGGTCTTGTTTTTTTTATCCAGTGTGATATCCTGTGTCTTTTGACTGGGGCATTTAGTCCATTTACATTCAGGGTAACTATTGAAAGATATGAATTTAGTGCCATTGTATTGCCTGTAAGGTGACTGTTACTGTATATTGTCTGTGTTCCTTCCTGGTCTATGTTACTTTTAGGCTCTCTCTTTGCTTAGAGGACCCCTTTCCCCTTTGAATATTTCTTGTAGGGCTGGTTTCATGTTTGCACATTCCTTTAGTTTTTGTTTGTCCTGGAAGCTTTTTATCTCTCCTTCTATCTTCAATGACAGCCTAGCTGGATATAGTATTCTCGGCTGCATATTTTTCTCATTTAGTACTCTGAATATATCATGCCAGTCCTTTCTGGCCTGCCAGGTCTCTGTGGATAGGTCTGTTGTCAGTCTAATATTTCTACCATCGTAGGTTACAGATCTCTTCTCCCGAGCTGCTTTCAGGATTTTCTCTTTGTCTCTGAGACTCATAAGTTTTATTATTAAATGTCTGGGTGTTGACCTATTTTTATTCATTTTGAGGGGGGTTCTCTGTGCCTCCTGGATTTTGATGCCTGTTTCCTTCCCCAAATTAGGGAAGTTCTCTGCTATAATTTGCTCCAATATACTTTCTGCCCCCTCTCTCTTTCTTCTTCTTCTGGGATCCCAATTATTCTAATATTGTTTCGTCTTATGGTATGACTTATCTTTCGAATTCTGCCCTCGTGATCTAGTAGTTGTTTATCTCTCTTTTTCTCAGCTTCTTTATTTTCCATTATTTGGTCTTCTATATCACTAATTCTCTCTTCTGCCTCATTTATCCTAGCAGTTTGAGCCTCCATTTTTGATTGCACCTCATTAATAGCCTTTTTGTTTTTGACTTGGTTAGATTTTAGTTCTTTTATTTCTCCAGAAAGGGTTTCTCTAATATCTTCCATGCTTTTTTCAAGCCCAGCTAGTATCTTTAAAATCATCATTCTGAACTCTAGTTCTGACATCTTACTAATGTCTCTATTGATTAGGTCCCTGGCAGTCGGTACTGCCTCTTGTTCTTTTTTTTGAGGTGATTTTTTTCCATCTTGTCATTTTGCCCAGAGGAGAATAGATGAATGAGAGAACAAAATGCTAAAAGGGTAACAATGACCCCAGGAAAATATACACTAAACAAATCAGAAGAGACCTGAAACCAGGGGAAAAGAAAGGGAAAGAAAGAAAAAAGAAAAAAAAGAAAAAGAAAAAGATAAAAACAAACAAACAAACCAAAAAACAGAATATGATCAAATATGATCAGGCTGGTGCATAGATCAGTGCCACACACTAGATTTTGGGTATATTTTGGTCTGTTAGAAGAAAGTGCCTCCCTAAATTTTAAAGAAAGAAAAACTTATATATGTACCAAAGTAAGGGTAAATATGATGAAGGGATGGAATATGACTGTAAAGATGAAAATTATAAAAGATTTTACAAAAGGAATTGATAAGATAAGAAGTTGGTTGAAAAAAGAAAGAAGAGGTTTAAAAAAAAAAAAGAATGTGATTAGGCAGGAGACTAGAACAAAGCCATACACTAGAGATTTAGGGTATATTTTGATCTCTTAGAAGAAACTGTGTCCCAAAATTTTAAAGAGAGAACAACTTATATATATACATATACCAAAAATAAGGGTAACTACTATGAAGGGATAAAATATGACTCTAAAAATGAAAAATGAAAAAGGTTTTTTAAAAAAGGGATTAATAAGATGTTGGTTGAAAAGGGGGGAAAAAAAGACAGGAAAATAAAAAAATTAACTTTGAAAGACTAAAGAATCACTGGGAAAAAGCCATGACTTCTATGTGCAGTATTCCGCAAGCGCTGGAGTTCTGCCGTTCTCATTCATCGGTAAACTTGGTCTTGGCTGGCTGTTCTTGCTGATCTTGTGGGGGAGAGGCCTGTTGCCGTGGTTCCCAATTGTCTTTGCTGGAGGCGGAATTGCCCTGCCCTTGCCAGGTCCGGGCTACGTAATCTGCTCGGGTTTGCTCTCAGGAGCTTTTGTTCCCTGCAAGCCTTCTGTACAGCTTTGGAGGACTAGAGTGAAAATGGCGGCCTCCCAATCTCCGCTCTGGAGGAGCCGAGAACTCAAAGCCCCACTCCTCAGTGAGCCCCCATAGAAAAGCAGTCAATCACTCCCATCTGCCTGGTCTCCAGCTGTACCTCGGCCTGTGAAGGAGCATTTCTATCTCTGGCACCCGACCCCGTGTGGAGTCTCCAAACCCAGCAGATTCCTGTGGTGCGCTTCTGTGCCACTCCTCCTGGGGGAGGAAGGGGAGTCTCCCCAGATCTGCCACTTGTTGGGTCCTTGCTGGAGAAGCAGTGGCCCGACTGCACCGTGGATCACGGTTTATGGCAACCTGGAGCTGAGAGCCCACTCCTCGGCTCCGTCTCTGCAGCCGGCTTCCCTGCTCCGATACCTGGGAGCTCTGCCGCACTCAGGCACCTCCGGTCTTTCTGTGACCCCGAGGGTCCTGAGACCACACTGTCCCAGTGAGGGTTCCACCCCCCGCTTAGCCACTGGAGCGACGTCCCTCAACAGAGCCGACTTCTAAAATTTCCAATTTTGTGCTCTGCTGTTGTATCACTTGCCAGTAGTGGCCGACAGAGGCCCCCTCCCCCACTGTGTATCCTCCTGAATATCACCTTGGATTCACTTCTCCGCACGTCCTACCTTTCAGAAAGTGGTCGCTTTTCTGTTCAGAGTGTTGCTGCTATTCTTTTCTTCGATCTCCTGTTGAGTTCGTAGATGTTCAGAATGGTTTGATCCCTATCTAGCTGAATTCCTGGGACCAGACAAAATTTAGGTCTCTTACTCCTCTGCCATCTTGCTCCTCCCCCCTTAATATTATTTTTTATATTTTCTTCCTTCTCTTTCTGATTTTCCCACAGTTCATTCATAAGTCTTCTTGATTGTTTGATCTATGTTTTGTAACTCATATGATTTAAAAAAAAGGTTTAAGAAATCCTCTTTTATAAAGTTTAATTTGGAATCAGAATTTTGACAATGGATTGGTCAAATTTATAACCACTGTCCTGACTTTGCTTTGTTATCATTGTATTTTGAGAAAAAAAATTCTGCTACCTCCAGCAGTCATTTATTGACAACGATATGTTCCAGGGAGTAAGCTGGGCAGTGTGGGTGGACACAGAAATGAATTAGACGTTGTTGTACCATCAAATAACGCATATTTATCTCCAATATATTGCCAAGTATCGACCATACTAATAGTTCTCAAGCATGTTTCCAATGCAGTGTGCCTGGGGTTTATGATACAGTCATGCAGTCATAGTGCTATACCAAGCTTCTCATTTGGTGAGATGAGATTCACTGACAAATACAATTATAAACCCAGAGGATAATCCAATTCCAGTATAACCTCAAAATACTTAAATAGAAATCTGACAGATATAAAAGGACAATGAAAAATCTACACTTGTTGGAAATTCTAATAGAAACTTATGGATTAAGGAGACAAAAATGTTGAGAATATACAGAGGATTTGAACAACACAAAAACTGTCTTCATCACATTTGTGTGTGTGTGTGTGTGTGTAGCTTTTCCCAATAAACAGAGCAAACTCATAGTCTAAATCATATGCAGAACATTTATAAAATTTAACCCCATATTCCACAAAGGATGCTTTAAGGAACACTAAAAAATTGGTAGTTTGTGGACAACCTTCTCTGGCCAAAATGCAACAAAAGTAAAAATAAGCAATCAATTTGGAGGCTTTTAAATTCTTATTCCAAGGGCTTTGTGTGACTTTTTGAAGCTCTGAGCCACTGCTGTTGAAGCCAATGGCTTTAAGAACCTAGTGCATGATAACACATTACCCATTTGTTTTGTCATCTTTCTCAAACATCCCCTATATCCTGAAAGATTCATAAAAGAAACAGAAAAAAATAAAAAGGACACAGATACAAACCAGTAGAAAAGGCAGTAGACCAGTACAAACAGGGATGGATATAGCTTTGGTTGACATAAAGAGTTAGATAGTATTCTTGGGTCTGGTATAACTAGAGCAAGAGTATTGGCTAGGAAGTAGTAGGGCAGTTACTTGAGCATTAAAAAAAACAAATCAAACAGCTTTGGGAAAATTTATACAGAAGAGTTAAGGTTAGAAGCAATGAACAATGGAGAACCACTTTGTTGACTGACATTATAAAATTGGGCTCTTGGGAAACTCAGTTTGGCAGCTGTATGCAAGACATTTCAAGGAGAAGAGATAGAACTTAGAATATTTATGAGGTGATAAGTGATTATCACTAAAAAAAAAAAAAAGCCAGAGAGTCAGGTAGTGAGTGTTTTAATGATAGTATGCATCTGTATGAGATACCAGTGTTCTGGTTTTTGCTTTCAGGGTGATGTTCTCAAGTCACCCTAATAACTATTTCTATCTGGGCTAAGAGATTAGTGAGAACAGGAAGTTCACAGACCAGTGTGCAAAGGCAAATGGAAAAGAGAGGAGCTCAGAAAGAAAAGAAAAAGAAAGAAAAACAGAATTAAGGAGCCATTTTATCATTGACGATGCTGTGAGTACCACCATGCTTACCACCTCCACTTCTCACTCTGCCAAAACACACTAGCAAGTGGGAAAAAATGATGATCCAGGAAGAGGAATCTGTTCTTTCATCCACCTAAAAAGCAGAGTGTGATGCTGAAGGGCATTTTGAACTTAATCCAATCCAGCTATAATCCTCCATTTTAGAAGCTTCTATTTGGCATTGAGAATACCAATGTTGATATCCAAGGAGGAAAGGAGGAAACTAATACTTTGGCAATTTTGTTCCCCTAGTTTTTTTCTTTCTTGTACTCCCCCCCCCCCCATAGCTCATTCTTTATTTTCATATTTTAGTTGGGAAAACTAGAATGAAGGTGAATGGAAAAATGTGATTATTCTCTTTTTATTCTGAGTTATTTTTTAAATAATTAAAGATCTTGGAAAGGTTTAAAAATATAATAATTTTTCTCTAATATAGGAGCCATATGGATTTTAGTTTAGTGTCTTACCATATATTGAAGATATGCCTTACAGAATAAATTCCACTCAAGTAATGAATTACTTAAGAGAAAAATTCAGGACATTGGGTATTTAAAAAAAATGTTATTCTCTTTATTACATGTATATTTGATTGTGTTATAGATATTTAAAATACAAACATTATCATATTGATTCAATCATGTGTAATAAAATATAGTTTGCAGTGACTTAAGGAAATTTAGAGCTCTATGTTTTAATTTAATTTCCTTATTTGAAACATAAATGGGCAGTTAGTAAACTTTTGCTGTAAAGTAAAATGAGCTAAATAACTGCTTAACCATATGTTTCATATAATTTCTTTTTTTCTTATTCTTCTTACTTTAATCTAAAATTTCACAGAAGTATCATTTAATGCATATTTTAAATAGAAAAGTATTTTCATAGCTATTGTAGCTATTAGCTACAAAACACCTCTGAGCATCTTTATCAGAACAAAGTTTCCACATCATAACTAGCTCAACAAAACTGGTTTAACATTTACTCAGGACAAGAAATGAAAACTGATTCTGTCTTCAATTAAAAAGAAAACAAACACGAAAACAAACAGAGCCTGAGGTATGCAGATGATCAACAGCCTCAGCTATCATTTTTTAAAAAAATGTTCAGAAGTTGAAGTTTTCATTTAATTACCATTTGAACTTTGATAGTATTTAATAAATCATAAGGCTAGATTAGTCAGGGTCCCAGCAGGAAAGAGATACCGTAATCAAATCGATAATTGAGGAGAGTTTAATAAAAGGACTACTGCCAAAGACAGGACAAGACTTAGGGATATCAATAAGGTAATCTGAAGTCCCCTGAGGCTAGCAGCAGGTTGGAGTCATATTTACCCCACGGCTTGAAAGGATACAGGAGGAAGTGGTTCCTGGAACTCAGAGAAATGAAGAGGGTCACCTGACAGGAAACTGTGGTCTTTGATGGTAACCTATCAGGGTCGGAGCATGGAAAATACATACACAGGCTTTCCCTGCCCTTTGGTCTTCTCTGGTGCTTTCCATTGACCAAAGTCATAAATAAGCCACGGGGCAAGAGACCCTATTGATATATTTCATATTAGTCAGCTTCATTCCCAAGACACAGAGCTCAATGGAGGAGGATTTAAATTAGATCTGGAAGAAAAACAAAACATAGCCAACATATGGGACCAGTGGATAATTTAGGCATTCACTCAAAAAATGTTTATTAAACATCTATTATATACTATGTTACTGTGCTAGGCACTGGGGATGCAAATATGAACAGAACATAATTCTTGCGAGTGGAAAACCACCTGGGCTTGTTTTTTTTTTCTTTTTTTCTCTTTTCTTTTCTTGAAACTTAACAGATTAAAAAAGGACTAAGGAAAACAAAAGTAGGAAAAAAAATTCACTGTGAAGGAAAAGATATTATGAAGTATAGAGTACTCATTCATAGAAAAAAATATAGATAACTACTCCCCATCCCAGTCTCCATCTGCCCTGAAAGATAAAGGCTTATGAAAATTATTCTGGACCTAAAATTCCTATAAATGAATAGTAAGCCTAAGTTATACGAGGGGGCACAGAGAATTGATTCATGCTTAATAAACCCTGCAATTAATAAAACCTTGTTCCTAGGCTACTCCCTCCTTTGGGGAGCTCTCAGTATTTTATAGCCCTTGTCTAAGAAGCCTTATAACTCCTCTGTGTTAGAAAGAATGGAATAAGTGTGTCAGTGGGGTGGGTATGTTTTCTCTCTTCTCCTTACCTTGAATCCTTTTTCCATTTTATGGAGTGACTTAGCTTTTCTCTGCCTGCATTAACTATGCCATGGTTGCTGGAGATCACAAATCCTCAAGTAGTTAATTTTTTAATTAATTCAAAGAAGATTAACTAAACTGTGTATTTTGACCAAAAAAAAATTCTCCTTAGTTTTTCCTTGAACTTCTATTTGATTCTGTACTTGATAAAATGTTTTAGGATACATATCTAGACTGAGTGTGACATAGCTGATGGTGATAAAAATGACCGACTTAATAATTGATTGTTTTCTTAGTCTAATCGCAATTGCTTAGAAAGACCTGGCTGTGGGGTGCCTGTGTTGTACAGTTGGTTAAGCCTCTGACTCTTGGTTTCAGCTCTGGTCCTGATCTCAGGGTCATGGGATGGAGCCCGGCATGAGGCTCTATGCTCAGTGTGGAATCTGCTTAAGATTCTCTCTCTCTCTCTCTCTTCTGCCCCTCCTGTTCACGCCCTCTCACAAATAAGTAAATACATCTTAAAAAAAAAATACCTGGCTGCTTATGCACATATTGTATCTGTTGGGATTAATTTCTATAGGTTCATAAAGGAATGAGATAATCTAGATGTCAACTGGGATTTCCTGACGCCTTGAAACTTGTTTGGACATCTGTTCATGCCTAATGGAAGCCAAAGCAGTGCTCAGGGCTTCTGCAAGTTGAGGGGAGTGTTGTGCCCATGTTTTCCAGGTCCTTTTACCTTTCATTCCCTTCTTTTCCTATATGCACTTACTTTTTAAAAAAGATTTATTTATTTATTTAAGAGAGATTGAGAGAGAGAAACAAAGAGAGTGAACATGCATGCAGGGGAGAGGCAGAGGGAGAGAGAGAATCTCCAGCAGATTGGATCCTGAGTGGGGCTCAATCTCATGATCCTGAGATCATGACCTGAGCTGAAATCAAGAGCCAGACGCTTAACCGACTGAGCCACCCAGGCGCCCCCCTGTATGCAGTCATTTTAATGGCATTTCTGCAAACAGGAAGCAGGCCTTTGCCCAAATTTTCCCATTATGCACCCCTCACAAAAAAAGTATCTGCAAGAATTGTAGAGTTGGGGAGGTGTGGGAAGATATAAAGAGTATTTAGAATGGAAATAACTTCAAATTGAACCCCAGCACCTTAAAATATTTTTTTGGTCTCTTTATTTCCCAGAAATGTCTAGTGACCCCCTCCCTATCTAAGTACTTCTCCATCTCAGCCTCTTTCTTGCCCTCTTCTTGGCTTCCTTCTCTCTGCATCCCCCACCCCGTGTTTTCCTCCTTCTACAAAAGAGAGAATCAAATTCTTTTCCTTGTCCCAAGGAGGTTGTACAGCCTTCAGCCTTCAATTTGTTGTAGCTTCTCCTACTGGCATCCATATCCTCAGGGTCTTATATTCCATACCAAGTGACTTACAAGGTTCTTCCACAAAGAATACCTATTCTCTCTCTAAACGGTATATGGACAATTATTAAGGTAATAGCAATTCCCACTTTGGTGGGACATACACTTCCTAATAAGATAACCTAGTTTTCCCATTTTTTCCTATAAACTTGAGAGAGCAGAGAACAAATAGTGGTTACATAATAAAGTAATTACAAATTCGGCAGCTTTGTGTCTTTGATGATGAAAGTGCATCGTTTCATACTGTGTTGATAATGCCATTTGAAACCCTGAACATGTACACCGTTCTTTGGCTGGTGAGTTAAGGACAGTTTTACATAGATATGGGAACCAAGTAGAAAGGAAATGTGCTAGGCTTAAATTGTGTAATTTCACATTTTTTCCTTTGAATTTTGAACCGTGGAGAATCTCAAACCACAGGGCAAGCAGTGTGATTCTTAAAGATCAGAGAAGATCAGGCCCAATTTCCTATATGACTTACAAACCAGCTTTTTGGTGGCTAAAATCTCTTTCAACCAAAGTATGCTCTTCTGAGAATAAGTAATACTAAGATAGAATCCATAGCAAAAATGAGTTGAACACCTGACAGAAAAGACCCCGAACGGCCAAAGTAATGTTGAAAAAGAAAAGCAAAGCTGGTGGCATCACAATTCCGGACTTCAAGTTCTATTACAAAGCTATAATCATCAAGACAGTATGGTCCTGGCATAAAAGCAGTCACATAAATCAATGGAACAGAATAGAGAGCCCAGAAATGGACCCTCAACTCTATGGTCAACTACTCTTTGACAAAGCAGGAAAGAATGTCCAATGGAAAAAAGTCTCTTCAACAAATGATGTTGGGAAAACTGGACAGCGACATGCAGAAGAATGAAACTGGACCACTTTCTTATACCACACACAAAAATAAATTCAAAATGGATGAAAGGCATAAATTTGAAACAGGAAACCATCAAAATCCTAGAGGAGAACACAGGCCATAACCTCTTTGATCTTGGCCACAGTAACTTCTTACTAGACATGTCTCCAAAGGCAAGGGAAACAAATGCAAAAATGAACTATTGGGACTTCATCAAGATAAAAAGCTTCTGCACAGGGAAACCTGGGTAGCTCAGTCAGTTAAGTGTCTGCCTTTGGCTCAGGTCATGATCCCAGGGTCCTGGAATCGAGCCCTGTGTTAGGCTCCCTGCTCAGTGGGAAGTCTGCTTCTACCCCTGCCCCTCCCCCTGCTCATGCTCTCTCTCTCTCTCTCTCTCATTCTGTCTCTCGAGTAAATAAACAAAATCTTTTTTTAAAAAACTTCTGCACAACGAAGCAAACAATCAACAAAACTAAAAGGCAACCTATGAAGTGGGAGAAGATATTTGCAAATGGCATATCAGATAAGGGGCTAGTATCCAAAATCTATAAAATACTTATTAAACTCAACACCCCAAAAATAAATAATCCAGTTAAGAAATGGGCAGAATTCATGAAGAGACATTTCTCCAAAGAAGACATCCAGGTGGCCAACAGACACATGAAAAGATGCTCAACATCACTCATCATCAGGTAAATACAAATCAAAACCACAATGGTTACACCTCACACCTGTCAGAATGACTAAAACTAATAACACAGGAAATGATAGATGTTGGTGAGGATGCAGAGAAAGGGGAACCCCCCCCTACATTGTTGGTGGGAGTGCAGACTGTTGTAGCCACTCTGGAAAACAGAATGGACGTTCTCAAAAAGTTATAAATAGTGGGGCACCTGATTGGATCAGTCAGTTAAGATCTGCCTTTGGCTCAGGTCATGATCCCAGGGTCCTGGGATTGAGCCCTGTGTTGGGCTCCCTGCTCAGTGGGGAGCCTGGTTCTCCCTCTCCCTCTGCTGCTCCCCCTGCTTGTGCTCTCTCTCTAAGAAATTAAAATCTTTAAAAAAAAGTTAAAAATAGAACTATCCTACAACCTAGCAATTGCACTCTTAGGTATTTATCTAAAGGCTACATAAGTGCTGCTTTGAAGGGGCACATGCACCCCAATGTTTATAACAGCACTATCAACAATAGTCAAATTATGGAAAGAGCCCACATGTCCATCAATTGATGAACGGACAAAGAAGAAGTGGTATGGGACACCTGGTGGCTCAGTTGGTTAAGTGTCTGCCTTCAGCTCAGGTCATGATCCTGGGGTCCTGGGATCTAGCCCGGTAGCGGGGAGCCTGCTTCTCCCTCTCCTCTGCTCTTTCCTCTGTTCCTCCCTGTGCTCATGCTCTCTCTCCCTCTCTCAAATAAATAAATAAGATCTTTAAAAAAAAAAAGAAGTGATATATATACATACATATAATGAAATATTACTCAGCCATCAAAAAGAATGAAATAGTGCCATTTGCAACAATGTGGTTGGAACTAGAGTGTATTATGCTAAGCGAAATAAGTCAGAGAAAGACAAATACCATATGATTTCAGTCATATGTGGAATTTGACAAACAGAACAGATGAACATATGGGAAGGGAAGATAAAATAAAATAAAAACAGAGAAGGAAGCAAACCATAAGAGACTCTGAACTGTAGAGAACAAACTGAGGGTTGCTGGAGGGGTAGCGGGTGGTGGGATGGGTTAAATGGGTGATGGGTATTAAGGAGGGCATCTGTTGTGATGAGCACTAGGTGTTGTATGTAAATGATGAATTACTAAACTCTCCTGAAACCAATACTACACTACATGTTAACTAACTTGAATTTAAATAAAATCTTGGACGTAAAAAGACCAAGGGAAAAAAAAAAAGAGGTGAATGCCTGAAAGGGAGAAGAAATGGGTGAGTGGGGAAGGACTGAAGTTGCCTATGCTAAATCTCAGTTTTTGATGTGTGATGGGACTGTGCTAGAAAAGCTGTAGAAGGGAAGGCAGGGTTAATGCCCTTTGTGGTTGTTATCTTGTGTCCTTTGAGATTCAGCATAGGTATCAAATGGAGAAGCTCAGTGGCCGGTGGCAACATTGATGTCACACGATTTTTATATCCTATAACAGAAGAGAACATATGGCGGGGCTGAAGTTCCAATCTATTTTGGTGTCATGAGTGAAAAAGAGAAGGAAGATATCAGGGAGTGTAGAGGACTCAAGTTCAAACAGAAAGTAAATAAAAGTTGGAGAATATACTCTTGACATTTATGTTTTGATTCTCTTTCAATCTGATTTAAAATGAGTAATTTACCTCATGGACAAAAATGCTCTCATGGCCAACATTTCAAGATGTGTTCCACATATAACTGTTGAGCTTGGAGATGCTTAAACTTCATAGCTACAAATGAAAAAATAGCAAGGCAACACCTATAAATCAGGGCACAGACAGCATCAGCTAAGGAAATCTTTGGCAAGGTTAGGGAGCCCCTCTAGAGGCATTTTCAGCAAGTATCTTAAATATATTCAGCAGTCAAAGCCTTTTGCAGTGTGATTACACTGTTACAGGCTTGCCACATGGCTTCCCAGAGTAAAGCATAACAAGTTGTATTTGAAGAGATCCTTACAGACACTGACCACGCTCAGCATATAGTTTACATACAGATCAATAAAGATTGAGTTCCAATCGAATCTGAGTCCTGGCTTCTAATTGTTTCCTCTAAATTATAAGTGGATCACTTTTGCATCTTCCTAACTGAATCAGGGATTTTAACTTACTTACTTCCAGAGACCATGACCTAGGAGTATAAATGCTCACCTAACTAAAAAGCCTAGTGGACCACTTGGCAGAATGCATTTTCCTTTCCTAGTGCTTACTTATAGAAATCCAATAGGGCTTTGCTACTCCAGCTATCACGGCCTGCTCTGGGCTTTAAAAGGTTGTCTTCATCTGTTTGGTAACATCTGCTCCACACTATGGTCATATGGTAGCCCTTAGGAAACGATTCTCTAAATCAGAAGCATTTTTCCTAAGATTCATATGAATTACAAACAAGAATTTTAAGTTGTATTGAGTACTTTCAGGGTGATTCATGCAAAAAAAAAAAAAAGATTTCCATTTGCATGCCAGTGAAAACCTGCTGTGTTAGACAACCATGCTAAATAAACTATGTAATTAATCTTTGTACATGGGGAAGGATTTATTTTTTCTTATTTCCAGTCCCCAGGAAACAGATTCAGATAACCTTGGTCTCTGAGATATTTAAAAGAGCCATGAATATTGCACCACGAGATATTAGGTTTGGTATGTGGTGTGAGGAGAGAAAAAAATCTAGTCCTCAAAAATTTCCTTTTCTTTATGATAATTGCCCTATTGTGCCCCGCCTCTTTCTGCCTTCCTTTCCTGCTTTCTTCCCCCCTTTTCCTCCCCTTCCTCTTCTCTCTCTCTCCTGCCTTTCCTTCTCCAGTACTGAAATTTCCTTTTAGGAATACTTATGACCTGTGCTTGCTGTGTGTTGTAACTTTGATTTTGTTAACTTTCATGCTAGAATCACTCATTTCACACTGTGAAACTATTACTTTCAAAAAATGCTTTATTTTAAAGTTCCTTCAAATTTTAGCTGTCTACTGCTATGACACTTATTCTAATTTTTAGATATTAAACTATTTTTAATTTTTTAAAAAGATGTATTTATTTATTTTAGAGTGAGAGAGAGAGCAGGGGAGGGTTGGGGATGGGGAGAAAATCTCAAGCAGACTCTCTGCTGAGTCCAGAGCCCAACTCAGGGCTCGATGTCATGACCCTGAGATCATGACCTGAGCCGAAACCAAGAGTTGGACACTCAACTGATTGAGCCACCCAGGTGCCCCTAAACTATTTTTTAAATGTTGGTCCCTTTGTCCAATAAGCAGATACAGTAGAAAGGAAAAAACAAAGAAACCTAAAATTTGAGAGATACTTGTAACAGTAAATAGAAAGTACTTAATTCATTGGGATAGATGCATGATAGAACTCAGAAAAGTAGTGATTATATGTCTTTATGTGTATCTGTGTATTTGTGTGTGAGTATATATGACTTACATGTGATTTTTATCGTGTTAGTGTACCTTCTTTTGGAGGACCAGAACCACTCTTCCTTTCTTCTACAGTCTTTTGTAGATTTGGGGTGGCATTGATGTTTTCCTTCCTACCAAAATGGGTGTGGGTGTATGACTGAGACAGGTAAGAATGAAAGTTCTCCCTTCCCATGGCCTAAAGGTTGGTTCTGGAATGTGCACCTGAGCTAATATGGGCCAGAGTTTTCCTTGGGATTTATGCTGAGTTTTCAGGAGAGGCATGACAATAAAGCAGGAAGGATGGGGATCGGCTGTGGTTATCTTGTTGCCCTAGGAAGAATTTGTCAGAAAAATGTTATACTGAGGCAGGTTGAATTGAATGAGAGCAAGAAAAGAGACTGAGTGGGTTGATGCCATTAACTGCATTCTTGAAGGTTTACACATGGAAGGCATTTTCCTGATATATATGAAATGAGTGATGGAAAGGATGACTTTATAGGAGAGAGCAACCAAAACAATTTCAGGGAGGAAACATGGAGCATGGCACTTCTGGGACTTCAAGGAGTGTGTAATGGCTGGGGCTTCAGGGTGTTAGCTGTTTAGTGGCAGGGATGAGTCAAAAGGCAATAAGGGACTGATTATGGGGAAGACCCTGATTACCAAGTCAAGGAGCTTGGATTTGATCATGAAGACAATGGGGACCCTTTAAAGGCATTTAAGCAGACATCTGATATGGTTAGATTTGCCTAAGGCTGGCCTGTGTTGAGGAAATACATAAATTTGGAATGATTTTTATTTTTTAAATTTTGGGGGTAATGGTTTTTAAATATCATCATTGCTGTATTCCATTCAGAAGCATCAAACCAATAATAGGAAAATTTGAAGGTCTAAATCTAACTCTTAAAAATCAATTTTTTAAAACTGTAAGTTTTTCTTGTCATTTATGATATTATAAAACAGCATGGAGACACTGTTATGAATATATCGATTTGATCTTAGACATTCCAGTTATATTAAAAAAGCTAAGTTAGCAAATAAAAAGCATTACAACTGCTGAAAACTAAATCAGTAGAAATAACTAAAGTTAGGAAATGGAAGAGCTAACTTTTGCAGTGAAGTATTATATGTAACTGAATTGATTCTAATGCTTCAGAATAGATGTCCATAGTCAAAGTCATGTAAACCATAAATGTTGTATAAACATTCTGTATATCTGTAGTCAGTTTCTTCTGTATCAAATTCTCAAAATAAGTATTTTGTAGATATACTGTGTTTCTTACTTAAGATAATGCAAATTATAATACCTATATATCAAGTGTAGTCAACTTTGAATAATATTTTTTATGTTAATATGCCATGCTTTTCAGTTTGCAAAGTTCTTTTCTATCTATGTTTGCTACTCCCAACATCCCTGTGATATAGACTCTGCAGCTTACTTTACAGATGAGAACACTGAGGCTCAAAGATGATGGTAGGAACATCCTCAAGGGCACAGAGGGAAGCTGGCCATGTTGGGATTTGCATCTGTGTCTGAATCTAAAGCCCAGGACTTTCTGGTTTGTCTTTACTTCAAATACTGTATCCCTTGCTTTTCAAGGCAGCATAACAGATGACCCAGGGCAGCCAGCTAGCTAAGTCAGGACTTAGACATCTAGCCTGTACCACACGTGCATAGGATGGGTCTGGCACAGTCTCATAGAACCAGTGTCTTCTGCAGGCTTTTGATTCCATTTCCTTTGCTATTTCACTTCCCTGAAGGAGCGTAATTTTGCCCTTGACTTTCTTGTCTCTCTACTTCTTGCCAAACCAGGTAACAATTGGAATCTTTTTCTAGTAGTAATGTGACTAAAAGTCCAGTTCATATGAGTGACTGCATTCCTTCCAATGGGCTGATTACCAAGTATTGCTACTCTCCACCCAACCTGAGGCATTTCTCCCTGTCTGAACTCTTGCTGTAGACTTGGTGAGGTAAGAATGCCAGCCCGCATCTGCATGGGGCCACATGGCCTTTTGGATGGGGCATTTTCAATTAATGACCATGCCTTCAGGGTGAGTATGGAGCTCTACTGACAGATGGATTACTTGGAGCACCCAAATTCCCCCATGTCTTGCTCGTGTTGGTGCCAGCAGGACCTTTCCTACGATTTACCTGGCAAACTCCTACTCCTTCTATTCTCAGCTCTTGCATCTCCTCCCCCAAACCTTTCCAGACAGCATTAGGTTTAGGTTCCAGATGGATGTAGGTTTCTTTTCCATGAGTTCCCAGTTATGTTACAGTGGTTTCTGCATTGTACTGTAAACATCTGTTTCTCAGAATCAGCACCTTCTTAGATGGAGGGCCTGTGTTTTCATCTTTCCAGCTCCATTGCCAGCAACAAGGAGTCTGGAACCAGTGGAGGCTTGTCTAACTCAAGACTGACTGACTGAATGAAAGCAATGGGCCTTTGAAATAATGAAAGTACAAATCCTTAAATATATATCTTCCATGCATAGGTATTTTCTGTGAATGACCTCTGCTTTTGGTCTTACTTTAAAATTGTTGGAAGAGTCTCAGTGGAAGTGTACTAGGAAATACTGTAGCCATTCAGTAAAAGAAAATCAAGAGAAGTGACCTAATATTTATTAAGGACTGTGTCCTAGGACTGACTAGGACTGGCTTATGTATGTGTTACTCCATTTAATCTTTACAGCAATTCCATAGGCAAATATATTTTATCTTCATTTTGTGGATGAATAAGCTAGGTTTTAAAGTTGAGTTACCTTTAGAAAATCTAACATTTAGGAAAGAGTGAAAATAGGACAGAAATCCCAGGAAACAAAGGGCTCAAAAGTCTGCTAGATTTAAATTTAAATGCTCACTCTGCAATTAATATGTCTAAAATGTTGGGCAAGTATTTATTCTTCCTAAACTCTTCTGTGTATGTACACATCTGTGTGAAGGGGCACATCTGTGTGCAGGAACCATGGAGCCTGAGAATGCCTGATCATATGCTTTTTGCAAGGATAAATGAGCGAATACACATAAAATATGTAGCAAAATGCCAGGTTTTAATAGCATGGATGATGATTGTTCTGCTTTCATAGCCTAATAATTACTGAGTATACAGTCTTCTCTCTTACCACCATACTATGCTCCATTAGAACAAGCAAATCACTGCCGTATTGTAGATATCAGTAAACGGTATATGGCTCCTAGCTAGCTGCAAAGTGGGCAAAGAAACAGCTTAAAGAGAAATTTTACTACTAAGATATTCCTTAAAGAATGACAGGAATCCAAGCAGACCTAGAAATGAGGTTCTGTCTGTAATGTTCCCAGGTAGATCGAACCCTGGTAGATTCTTATCCACAGTAGTCTGACATTTGGGGCATCTGACTGCCTTGGATCATATTTGAATTATCTTTATTATGGTCTCTGCATGTTAGGAATCATTTGAAGTATTTGGAATTCTCCAGAGCAGAGGATTCAGCAAGGTGTTCTCTAAGCATTCCCAAGCATAAGTAGATGCTCTCTTATCCTGTAAGTTCAGAGTTCACATTGAGATAGGTCTCAGGGACTGTGTCTTTATTTTTGGAGGGTAAGGATCAAGCCTGGGTTTGGATTATTCTCTGCTGTTTCTTTAGCTTCCCTCAAACACAGGGTACCAGCTGACTAACTCACTAAGGCAATCTGCAAAAAAAGAAGAGGAAAAAAAATGCCTACCTAGTACATATGGCATGCCAATACTACCTACATGTGGAAAAAGTTAAAAAATGTGACAAAGTAATAAAGTCTTTTATTTTTGTAAATTGGAGAAGATTCATCAGACACTTAGTTAAGGGGACAAAAATCAAGGGAGATAAAAATATTTCTCTATCTATAGTGGCTGTCAAAGCATTGTGCTTATGGATGCTACATTAACTTCTTAAGTCAGTAGAAGCTTTCAGGGCCAAGTGGAGCTGCACTTCACAGTTCCTCTTAATGAAGTCAGTGAGAGCCTTCTGAATAAAAATGCCTCAAAGGATGTGGAATGGAATGAGAATCAGGTTCATAAAAAATGATTAAAAAAATACAGATTAAGTAAAAGAAATTTTACCTCAGAGCATTGACAAGTATTGTCTCGGCTCCTTGGGGAGCTCATCCTGTGTCAGCAGCATTCATGGTAGAATTTCCTTTCTGAAACTTGGCTTTTTAAAAGCTGCTGTAACTTGAATGAAAGGGTCTTGTGAAAACGGAAGTTGACATTGTTTTTAAAACTTTCTGAGTTATTAGGGGAGCCCCTTCAAATGAAATTAACTTTAGATCATGGAAAGCAGTGTTTTGCTTATGAAACACAATTCAGGCACTTCAGATGAACTAAAATACAATATTTTATCCATTGAGTGGGTGGGGAGGGTTTAGGAATTACTTTAAAAAGAACTAAAACAGTTCAAAGCTATTTCTTAAAAATATCTTATTTCATTGTAGAAAGATCTCTCACTGCTCTTATTGAAGATTTGGTTCTGTTAGTAATGATTTCTTACCCTGGCCTACAAATTCTATGATTCATTTCTGTTACAACATTCTCTGTTTTATGAAAGGGTTTTTTTTTTCTTTTTTAAATCCAATCTTACCTGTGATTAGTCCTGCCCTACTTTCCCATGTCACCTTCAACAAAGTGATAAAGCCCGAGTTTCCTCCAAAAATAGACATTATTTGAGTCTCCTTGTTCTTTAGCTGTGGTGTCATTAGGGACTTACGTGGCAGTGCAGAGACGAAGAAGAAATATGTCATTCGGTTCTGAGGTCAGCCTCGTCTGGGGAGGAAAGAGCAATCTGGTGGTGAAACACCCTACAAACTAATATATCTGATTCAATTCACAGGAAGCTCACTGGGATTCAGAGATACGACCAACATTTTTTTCCCGGTAAAGAGACCTGTATCTATGTGACCTAGATTATTGACCATTAAAAGTAGATATGCATCCTCTGCAAAGTATAGTCATAAATTTGAGGGACTAAGAAGCACCTTAACAGCTTTCCCCTGCAACTCTTCCAATTCTTGAATCTGTCTTCAATAGCTTCTCCATGTGGTTCTCTAGTCTTTCTAGTTACATTCCCTAAAAGAAAAACCCATACTTGAGATTGTGAGCTCTTTGAGGGCATGGGCACTGGGTTTTTGTTGTTGTTGTTGTTTCTGCCTTCACTATCTCCTGAGTCTAAATAGTGGCTAATACTTATTAAAAACTCACTAAAGTTTTGTTGAATAAATTAATGAATGAAGGGCCACTTTAAACTACCTTAACATAACTGTATACTAATTGTGACATAAAAACATATATAGGACCTACCTTCTTTCTACTCCTTCTCTCTCCATTTCTTCTTCCCTTCCTCCTCCTTGTGGCACCCATGCTGGAAATGAGAATCTAACATTTAGCTCTTTGTACACTGAAGGTAACTTCTTACCTGTTCTTATCATTAATGTGATTGAAGGAGGCCTCATTTAATGCATGTTAAGGGTTTACTAGCTAGGTGACCATTTTACTTAAGTTCCACACATCTCAGTTTTTCCATCTGTAAAATGGAGATGATAATTGCATCTACCTGAGATGATTATGTGAAGACCCAATACAATATTGTATATAAAGTACTTCAGAACAGTATCTGACCTATAGTTAAGCATTCAGTACACATTAAAAAATTGATGCCTTATGAAAAAACCTTTTCTACATGTATTCATCTTTGACTATTCTGGTTATCTCTTGCTGCATAACTGCATCATTGTCTTTCATTTTTCTCACATTGACTGAGCTCACATGTGTGATTGTCACTTGGGTTCCTCACATGTGTGAGTAGGAACCCAGAGACATCTGAATATTTGCCCTAGTTGGATGCCCGAGAAGGCACACACCAAGGCTGGGAGTTGAAGCTGGATGTTGCCTGGGAGCTCAGCTGAAGACTGTCAATTAGAGTGTCTACAGTTAGCCTCACCAGGTGGCTTGAGCTTCTCGCAGCATGGTGGCTGGATTATAAGAGGGAATATCTCAAGAGCAAGCATTGTAGGAAACCCAACTAGAATCAGCAAGGCTATTAAGATCTAGCCTCAGAAGTTACATGGGACGACTCTGCCATATCCTGTTGGCCCTGTAGGTCCAGTCACGGGGCTTGCCTAGATTCAGAGGGGTAGATAAACAGATTCCATTTGTTAAGTGCAAAAACTGGAAAGTTTCATCAGCTATATTGACTATAATAACTTTTTCTTTTATATTTGAGATTAAACTCACTTATGTATTATTTTTCTTCTGAAATGTTTAAAGCCATATAGAAAAGTTTAAACCCTCAAATCCCTTTTTCATAGGATAGGCTTTCAAAAGTCAGAAGATTGTTAATTGATTTTAGTGAGTATTTCTCTGAATGAATATTTCTAGATTCTTCAATTTTTCTATAGAAAAACATGGTTTAAAAGTCTTTGGATTTGGTTCTTGGTCTTAAGGATTGGATGTGGTGACTGAAATAGGTAAAAAAAAGTGGTTAAAAGCAATATTATCAGTCATGGTTGGTTTCATTAGGTTGGGTTGAGTGGTGTAGCTAGGCATCCATTTCACTCTTTTATCTTCAGATCAGGCAATAGAAGGAAATTTGAATCAAAATCATTCATACTGTGTATTACTTGGTTATTCATATTCATATCTCTAGCCTATCATAGTTCCAACATAATAATAAATAATATTTTATAAGTCCTCTTTAGCTCATACAGTGTTTTTACATAAAATACTGCATTTGATCTTTAATAATACAAGCTGTGTTACCTTGTGTATATTATTTCTGCATTCCATGAATATATCGAAGCTCAGAGAGTTTAAAAGATTTTTCCAATTAGGGGACGAGGATATAGATATTCAATTTGTGTAAATTCAAAAATATTCATTTATCAAATTTCTTATTCTTTTCCATATAGTCTTCAAAATCAGTAGTACGCCCAACAGTCATTGTCAACAACATCTTTCCACTTGTTTAACGCCAGTATAGTATCTAGAAAAGCTGCAATTATTTTCCCAGCTTCCCTTGTAGCTAAGGGCTATCATGTAGCATATTTTTGGCCATTAAGACATAAATAGAAGTCTTCTAGGAGGATTCTGGAAATATTTATTAATTGTTAAAGAGGAAAGATGAAGCTGATACTGTCCTTTGCACTTTCTCTTCCTGCCATGAATGTAGTGAAAATGTCCACATGTATTAAACTAATACAGTCTTCTTGGTTTAAGCTGATAATGGTTGTGTATTGTTACCAGCAGCAGAATACATTTTTAGCTAAAAGTGCCTTTCTGCCTGTCCTTCTCCCTTCCCTTCCCTTCCCTCTACTCCTCTCCCTCTCCTCCTTCCTCTCCCCTCCCTTCCCTTCCCTTCCCTTCCCCCTTTTCGCTTCTTATTTTTTTTCTTTTCTTCCACATGTGATGAGTATTGAAAAGTGTGAGTGATACTAAAGAAGAAATAAAGCTGTTTTAGAGGAGTTTGATGACTATTGTTAAGAGATTTTACTATAGACCTTTCATTTTTAGGAGAAGAAATCTACAAAAACAAAGCAATTAGAATGATAAAGTACTGAACCTAGACATACTCTAATTGACTAAGAAATTACAGAAATATTTTTTTATCTTCTTGTCTCATTTAGTCAATATGAATATTCAGTATGTTAACTGTTTAATAATTAGTTAATTATTTACAACACCAGTAGGAAATTGGCTATAAGTGAGTCATAAGATTGGGAAAGATATTTGGAAGTATTTTGTTGTTATTTTAAGAAAGCACAAAATGAACCACTGATTCACTGCTGCATTAGATAAACCATGCTGTTGTAAGCAAAATATTAATGTCTGTGAAACAACCAAGAGGAAGTGTATGTTCTGATAAAGATGGACGATGCATTCATCTCAGTTGGTTACATCTCTTTCCATTACCGTTTTCCTGTCTACACTTCAGCTCAGGGCATGTAGAGTTTTTTACTGGACACTTGCTCAGTGAAGTTTCCTTTGCCTGGGATGTATTTTCTTTTTTCATTGGTTAGGTTCTATTAATCCTGCAAATCTCAGTTAAGGCTTACTTCCTCTGGGAAGATTTCCCTGATACATAAGGTTAGCTAGTTTTTCCATATGGTTCCATAGGGCCTTGACTTTCCTTAATCATAACTCACAGTTGCTTGTTTACTTGTCCATTTTTGCCATCATGATAGAAAGAATAATCTTTTCTTTCACTCTTTTTTATATTTAATACAGACTCCTATCTAATTTTCCAATTTCTTCTTTGACATTCTTTATATGCCAGAGAGCTATCAGTCTTCTCATTTTCCAAATCCTTGTTTGCCAAGTATGAATGTTCAAAGCCAGAATAATTTCCACATAACATATACTGCATTTTCCTACCTAAAAGATCAAAGAAAGACACTATGCTTGACATGATTTATTTTTGACAAATATGTGTAGCCTGCTTTAATATGTGAAAACATTATTCATTAGGTTCCTGAGGGGGAGAATTATGTCTCACTGGATATATATCTCCATTTTAACAAAGCGTTTCTCTTTCCAATTTTGTTTTGTTTTGTTTTATCACCTCGTATCTCAAAAGAATACATATTCTTAAGTATAAATATTCCTGAGATGGATTTCACAGTATGTAATATAGGTGATTTTAAAACTTCTAACACGGTGAAGTTATTTAAACCTAATTTGAAATTCATTCTTGGGTTTTCTTTTGCAAGATTTTTGTAAGAGTTGCATAACATTAACTAATAGCCAAATCGGTATTCTAAAACTCAAATTTCCTTTATTCACCTTCCAAGTTAGCTAATTGATCTATATTTTCCTTTGTTAATCTCATATTTTTCAGTTCATTTACACAGTTATTTTCATTTTCTTTTTGTGTTTTATTTTGCGTTGTGACATCTCTGACATTATTCTTTTATTCATATTATTTTTATGACATCTTGCACAATTGTGAGTCTTCAATTATTCAGCGCTTAGAAAAATTCAAAATTGAAACTCATTAGCCTGCTTGCTTCTTTTTATCCTCATATTTTTAGGGAATATATGACGATATATATCTCCTTTCCCCCCAGTACTCCTTTGCTAACAAAGAGCACCAGACACCATTGGGTTGCTTAACCAATAGTTGGAAAGCATTTTTTTTTTTAACCTTTACCTTTCATTAACTCTCCATATGAAATAAATCTCAAAATACTCTACATATGCTTCCTCAGATCTCTTGTATTAGTCTATCTTTCCTCCCCACTGCTACTGTCCCCCTGGGCTTTTGTCATTTCTCATCTAACTTAGTGAGAAAATCTCTCAACCATTCCTTCTTTCCCATCCCATCCTATCTCCTTCCAAGTGATCTTTCCAGAGATTACTTTGGAAACTTCATGTTTTAGTTCTTTGTATGCAATCACAAATTATTTACAACTCTGTGGGAAATAAAGTTGCTTAATGTGTGATTAGGCTCCAGTCCTACTGAATTTGTTTTTGTGTTTTCAAACAAATCTTATTCTTTTGCCTTCTTGATCTCCTGACCTTTAGCATATAATGGTTCCTTTGGCTGGAAAACTCTTGTCCCTAACCTCCTGCCCCACCCACTTTCTGTTTCTTCCCAAGGCCAACTCATCCTCAGGTCTCAACTTCAAAAAGCCTTTGAAGCCCACCCTCTCCTTCCAAGTAGGAGGTTCAGTGTTTTCCCTTGATGTCCCATACTTTCTTTCTCCTTCCTCTTAGCCCACTGAACTCTTATGGTCCCTTGTGCCTCCCACCTTACTGGAAATTCTGTGAGACCATTTATATATTTTTTCCTGCCTTGTCCCTGATTCAGAGCACATAATTGTTACTTATGAAATATGTTAATTCATAAAAGTTATTTCCTGAATAGTTTTGATTGTTTTCTCTTTTCCCCTTGGGAACATCCCTGAGAGGGAAACTATTCCTTTAAGGAAATAAAATGCTGTAATTTTTTTTTTCTATCAATGTTATGAGCTTTCTAAAATTATGAATTTGAAGTCTATATTTTTTTATCTTTCTCACACCTCTCTTAGTATTTCAAACTCCACAACCTTATGATCACTATCTTCCAAGTTGTCTTTCTTGAGAAAAATGAGTCACTGTTTGATTTTTATGTGCACTGACTGTGACCTTAAATTGTTACTTTATTATGCATAACTCATAGTGCCTTAGATTTATTTAATTGGAAAAGTCCAATTGTGTGGTTTCTAATTCTGCTACTGTAATGCTGCTGGGCCAAGGGGAGGTATAGAGAAGTTTTTAAATTACTTGCTATTTCTATTAATTAATAATTGGTTCAGTTCTCCTTAGTAAAATGTAATATCCCTTTAATTGTACTAAGATCCCTCTATTATGGAGTGAAAATAAGGTAAAAAGCTATATGACATGCTATTTTACAGATAAAGCCTTGCACAAAACGGTTTAGAAAATTAGTAACTGGTGCTTTGTCAAGACATGAAATGATTACTAACTCTCTAATCTAATAGAGAATATTTTATATGATAAGAAAGTGAGATTAAATAATTGCCTCCTCAAATACAAGTTTTTCTTGACTTGGAACTACCAGTATGAGGGAGAAGAGAAGTAAATTTAAATTATACAGCATTAAAGACAATAATTTATGGTAACAATTTTTTTAGAGTTTTATAACTCTTTAGAGTTTCATAATCCACAAGAACATGAAATAGGATGCTTACCTTTCTTTCCAACTTTAAATACTTCAGGATGATTAATTTGAATTTATTGACCCTGAATTCATTTACCAATAGCAACTCATAGATGCATGAAAAAATATTAAGACATTGAATTCCAATATCTAAGCATGAAGTGGCTTCTTAGGATTGTTTGGCAGGCAACTCACTCACTTGTCTCCTCAAATTCTTTCCTTTGTCCGGCTAACTAACCACACACTAACTATCAAGTCTTTTAGTACTTACCCATTAACCAACCTTGCCTACCCAAGTCATCATGTCCATGTTGTACACACCTATTCAGATATCATCATCAGGGCATATCTTTTCTGCTCCCCAAGAGTAGGCCCTAGATAGCCATGTTTCTGCTGTGTAGCCCTGCTCAACCACCCTCATGGCCATGACATGCCTGCCTGCTATGTTGAACCTCAATATATCCAATACTTAGTACTATCACTGTACACGGTAGATGCTCAATTCTTTTGAATGAGTGCATAAATGAACGATTGGGTGCCTGACTCAAGCTGGACTCCTCAAATCCTCTCACTTGAAAATTACAACTGAGAAACTTGGAACTGGGGATTGGTGGCTTGATCCCATTAATCACAGAGCTCGAGAGGGAAAAATCTACAAGTTGCTTATTCAAAGTTAATCTATTCCACTGAAGTATGGTTCCTACTCCACTGAAGTATGGTTGCCCAGCTCTACTTTAGAGTATATATTGGGTAATCTATTGTGTGAGCTATGTTTCTTAAAATTGCTAATTCATGTATTCTGAGGAATCATTTTGATTTTCTGAAAGCATTTGTGTGTGTGTGTATGGATAGGAATAGATTGCACATATGCACGTATGTATGAGTATGTATTGTGTTCCACTAATTATAGCAGACTGAAAGGAAATACGTCAGTTGGATATTTGTGAATTATATCTGTGAATGTGTGTTGTTATCGACCTGAAATTACATATAGATTATTACTTTTTGTATGTTTTTCTCAGCATCAGATATGTATATATCTGGGCATAAAAGTTTGGGAAGGCATATGTTTAAAATTAGTATGAGTTATGCACGTACAAATAGATGTATTTAGGACAATGTGTGATTTTACTGTAACTTACCATTTTTTATATGTTCTCATTATGGATTGAAAGCCACCATGCCCTCTTTTATGTTTTTCATATTATGGAGGGATTTTGTTACTCTGTTTATTTTGTGTCTCTGTGTTGTTTTTATTAATTTAAAGATCAATCTGTTCTTTTAAAAGTTCTGACTAAAAAACAACAAAAAACAAGAAGGAAATCAAGGCATTTCTTAGCTACTTATTCTTTGTGTCATCCTCTTTCTCCTCCTCCATTAGCCACATTTGTTCTGGTTCATTGGTCAAAGTAGGCATCTTATGAGAAAGATGTTTCTATTTAGAGTTTCTTACACTTGAGAGATGAAAGTATTAAATAATATCTAATTTTGAGGTTTCCATTTCCTTTTTATTATATTCTTTCATATTGAAGGATTGTAGCCATTTTTACTAATACCATTTTGATTAATCTTTCTTTAACATCGTAGACTGTTTTTTTTTTTTTTTTTTTAAAGATTTTATTTATTTATTTGAGAGAGAGACACAGCGAGAGAGGGAACACAAGCAGGGGGAGTGGGAGAGGGAGAAGCAGGCTTCCCGCCGAGCAGGGAGCCCGATGCGGGGCTCGATCCCAGGACCCCGGGATCATGACCTGAGCCGAAGGCAGACGCTCAACGACTGAGCCACCCAGGCGCCCCCGTAGACTGTTTTAAAAACAGAATATTCAGTTTCCTGATTATAAAATGATATTTGGAACTCTAATTTCTGTTTATTTTTCATAAGCTTTAAACAATGAAGAGATAACATATTACTCTAAATTTGTACTTGCTTCTAAAACAGAAACTTAAAACATTTCTTAATAATTATGAATATGTAATTATGAATATGAATGGGTGTTTTCTTGATATGAAGGGGTGTTTTTAAGATGCACAGATGAGAAACTCAGAATTCACTGATTTCTTGCAGGAGGTCCCATTCCAGGCTTGGTAATAATCCTTTAATGGAGAGAAGCTCCAAGTGTCTGGATCCCATATGACTTAGAATTCTAATTGCATTGTTGCGTTTTATTTTACATGAGTGATGAAATGACTGCATGTGAATAGTTCAATGTTTTATCTAGAATTTTTCCCATCTCTAGTGTCAGGAACAGTGCAGGATGTTCATTTTTCCCCAAACCTCAACATATTTTGGAGATGATTTTCAGTAGGGGTAGGGATGGGAGTCATTCAAAGGGAACTGGCTTATACTTTATTTTGGTGTGAGGAATAGGGTTGTTGAAGTCACTTGGTAAGCAGTTTTAATATTGGCAGTTTCTTTCAGTCTTTTCTCATCTTTCAAATTACATTCATTACTTCATAAGGGGTCTTTAAAGGATGGTGAGGCAATACAAAGGGTCACACTGTCAGATTAGACCCAGGGCAATCATAAGACACAGACAATTGCTTCTTCCTTTGGGGAAACCTGTCCCCACCAACTCAGCTCTCAAAATGTCCTTCATCTCTAGCATTGTTAAAGCCAGTCACGCCCCACTAAATCCATGCATTCCATGTTTTTCTTTAATAAGTAACTTAGAAAAATCAAGTGTATCCCTCTAAGAGTATTTCATAGATAATTAGTCTAGTTAAGAGTCATATTTACACTGGCATTTGACTGGGGTCATTCTTTATGGTTTTATCATTTTAGAAAAGTTTATCTTTCTTGGTTTAAGTTGGTTTATCATAGTAGTCTATCTTGTTTTGTTGTCTTTTAGGGTATTCCAAAATGGGCCAGGAATTCAGGCTCTTCAAGGTTAACATGGCAGTCTGAAAGTATGAGGGTACATTTCAAATGAGGTAAGACTGATTTAGGTGCTAAATCATGGTAGTCTGTGATGTAGTTTTGATCTGTCACTGTGTATGCTATCCTGTGCCATCATAGAGCAAAGGCAAATTTTATTATATAATGGAGATGACTGTATCAGAAATATGTAAGAAATTCTGGTTTCTACTTAAAAATATTCTTCTTGAAGCTTTAAGACTGTTTTCAAGGAAATTTTTTTTCTAAAGAAACAGGCCTTTACTGAAACACCAGGGAATAATGTCAATAAACTGAGACAAATGCCACAAGCCTATTTTTATTGATCATATTTCCATGGATTTAAATGTAATTTTTAATTAGAGTTATTACCAAAAATACCCTTTTCTATTTATTTTTTAAAATATTAGATCATACTTTGACCCTTTTAACGTGTAGCTGGTGTAACACATTCTGTGAGGAGTTAGAAAAATTCAGTCTGTGATCTGCCCTTGACATGATTAGTCAGTTATTTCCTACGTAAGTGATAATAAATGTTAAAGAACAGGTTATACAGCTGATGCTTTTTCTCAAATCAAGTATATTAATATTTAATTTATTAAATTGTTAAATTGTACAAAACACATTTGAAAAATCTACTACTATCTTCCATATTTAATGATGTTGATTTTAGGAAAAGATCATCACATAAACACTAAGATACATTGATGCGTATATGTAAAGTATATAATTGTTATATTTATCCAAATAATTTAGGGCAGTCCTTATCTTTGCTTGATAAACTACAGTAAAAATGGGCTATGAGAAATGTCTAAAATTTTCAGTGGTGCAAGTTTTCTTTAATTTCAAAATTCTTTTGTTTCTATTTTTTGTAGTGGGGCAATGAAATTTTATATGAATCTGGAATTTCAAGATAGTCTGTTGAGTTTTAAATAGTTCAAAGTTTGACAAGATATTATATAAAAATGATATATATCTCTTTTGGTGCTGGGCTGTTTCCCCTCTGATCAATTCTTGTTTGTTTTTGTTTTGTTTTTGTTTTTGTTTTTTCCCCCAGAAAGGAAAATCAAAGGCGAATTGCCCCAACAGGAGGTGTTTCCCCTGTGTTAGCTGTCTCCTGGCCTGGTTTATTCAATGAGAGTTATCAGTTGGCAACTGATGGGCCCTGGAAAGGATTATTTCTCCCATTTGCTCTGCTTCAGACAGTTTCTTAAGCAATAGGTGTATCTCCTCCATGGGTCCACCTTGGTCCTCATCTCCTGGTAATCCAGGGCCCCAGGCCCAGATGACATCACCACTCCTTCCTGTTATCTCTCTAGTCTGTGGGTAGAAGTGGCTTCGTGCTTTTGCTAATCTCAGTGTTGCTTCTTCTCACCTGTCTGGTCATTCAGCAGTTCCATCCTATGTATAACCAATTCCCTTCATTAAATTTTATCAGTTTCAACCACTTAGTGATTTCAGTTTCCTGGCTAAACACTGGTGGAAACATTACTGATAATAATGGTTTTTTTTTTTTTGAAGATTTTATTTATTTATTTGAGCCAGAGAGAATGAGAGAGAGAGAGCACATGAGAGGGGGGAGGGTCAGAGGCAGAAGCAGGCTCCCTGCCGAGCAGGGAGCCCGATGCGGGACTCGATCCAGGGACTCCAGGATCATGACCTGAGCCGAAGGCAGTCGCTTAACCAACTGAGCCACCCAGGCGCCCCTGATAATAATGTTTTAAAGAATACTCACATATAACCCAAAATCTTTTATTTTTTATTTTTTACCCAAAATCCTTATTATAAATTGGAGGGTTTCTGGTAGATCAGCACTTAAGAAGTCTGCATAAGGTTAATTTAGATTAGATAATATAAAACCAAGAAAGCAATTGGGGAATTCATCAATATTCTTTTCTTTTCTAACAGATTATTTGTTTCTCCATTACTGTAAAGCACTGGAACTATTTCTGTACTAGGAGTTACAGTGCTGCTGGTGCTGGTTGTGTGAGAGTTTGGTGTGTGTATGTGTGTACATGCATGTGTGCCTGTGTGTGTGTGTGATCACGTTCAGGGAACATTTGTTTAGCGGGCTTTAATGCTATCACAGCTAACATTTGTGTGTGTTTGTTTTCTTTATCTCAGCTCTGGTAAATCCATGAAAAACAGATGAAAGCCAAATCTTTCATTATTCCTAAATCCCTGATTATGACATGTTTCTCCTAAAATGTGTCCCCAAAGAGTGAATGAGGCATCTGTAAGTACGCACAGGTTATGGCGCAGTCCCCTCAGCACCATTTTGTCCATATGGAGCTTAATTCTGTAAACTACCTATCACTAGGTATAAAATTCAGACAGAAAATAACAATTTATCACAAGTGACCAGCTGGTTTCTTCTTCTAAGTGGTTATTTCCTGATCTGAAATCCAGCCCATTCACTGCCCACTTACGTTTTTGAGCTATAAAATCAATAATAAATAGCAAGAACATTCCCTGGAGAGATTAGCCATGCAGTCCAACTGGGAAGAACAAAAGAAGGGCAATGCCATAGCACTTTGTGCTTGGATTTTAATGTAAAAAATAGAATGTGGAAAAATGGGAGTGCTCTTTTAATCAAGTTGATCAATAATGCAATGTAAGATTAAATTTAAAATTCCCCTAAATCTAGAAGTGCTCCTTAAAAGCAAATTTTTAGAGAAATATGTTTTCAATTAGTATAATCTTACAAATTATTTTTGTGTATTTTACTGACTTATTGATTTTCCTTTAATATAATTGAAACTGATTAGTTCAAAATACACATTTTGAGCTCTCTTCAGATTGAAATCTTGAAATCCCCCTTAAAATGTTGATATATTGCCCTCTGAGGAAGTACATCATTACTTCCAAATGCAAATCCAACAGAACTGTGCTGTCCAGAAATACTTCAACCCAAGATAATCAGTTTCTTATCTGGCTTAATTATTTTTGTGTATGTGTATATACAGATGTTTGAGAGTGTATTTTTGTTTATATAAACGTATATGTACAAGTATACATGTACATTTATATATATACTATCTATAAACTTAAATACACACATATACAAAAGTACATGCCTACATGCACATAACACATAAAATTTATCTTAAATTATTTAATGATAGGATATTATCTTTCTAACATGTTCTTATTTCTTTGGTTTACTCTTTCCCATAAGTGTATTATAGGAAAATGAAATAAACGATCTATTATTAAATAAATGTTTCCTATAATTCTACTTCTTATAATAGTATATGAAATAAAATATAATAAAACTCTGTGGTTCTTAAGGGCTTGCAAACTAGATGGTAAACATAAACATATAAAAAAATGCAGGATTGTAGTAAAATCATAGTCAGTAAGTACTGGTGCTATTTCACTGAATTCTTACCAAAACACTAGGAAATAGTTATTAGTAATTTCACTTAAGAGATAAGGAAATTCATTCAGAAATTAATTTAACCAAAATCACATGGCTAGTATATATGGAAATTTGAACACAAATATGACCATTTCAAAAGCCCTATTCTTTTCAGCATATAATACTGACTTACATAATAAAAAATTGATACAATAAAATGAAATATATTGGAAGGTAGCCTGTAATTAAAAGACAATCAAATACAATAGAAAATAAACTAGCCATATTCAGAATAGCTTGTGAAATTTTCATAAAAGAGAAGTTTCATTATATCTTAAAAATTAGGTTAGGCAGTAAAGAAGAGAGCAGCATTAATGTGAAAAATGTGGAAAGTGGGAAGGCACAAGATACATGTAAAGGAGCCAAGAAGAAAAATTTAGCTAGAGTGTAAGATCCAAAAGGGTCAGAGTTTAGAGGTAGTGTTGAAAATGTTGATTACAGCCAAATTCAGAGTGATGTGAATTCCAGTTCATGAGGTTTAAATAATATCTTGGCACATAAGAAACACTCAATAGATGTTTTTTAGATTGAATTAATTAATTTATCCTGTAGGCAAGAGGGAGTGTTGATGCTTTTCAGTGTAGAAGCATGGCATGATGGCAGTATTGCTTCGTAGTGATTCATCTCGTGGCATTATTCAGCATGGGCAAAACTAAGTTAAGGGACTTTTAAGTATGAGATAAAGTCAGAAGAATTTTAAGGAATGGGTGGATAAAGGACACATTTAGAAGTCATATCAGGAAGTCAAATGTTCTTAGTCTCTGGAAATGGAATAGTTTATTAAGTCCTATTTAAAAACATGTACTGAATACCTACTAGGTGCTATGTAAACAAAAGGGAACAGAGTAACGAACAATGTAGGAAAGGTACAGGAACATAAGAGGTGGAGTGATTCACTATGAGATTAAGAGTAATAGATAAGTCATAAGGGACAGCTGGTTTTAATAGACTTGACCTTGACTGAATATTGAACTTGTTCAAAGGATGCGTAGTGCATAGTAGGAAACATCTGCCTTCCCATAGTACACAGTTTTCTTGTAACAAAATCATTGCAATAAGATGAAAATACTGTAAAGCAATGCTGTTTATATAATTAGACATATATGTGTGTGATTATTTCTAGATACTATGAAATGCAGTTTGTTAGCCATTTGTAAATTCTTTGAGAAGGAGAATTTGTCTTATTTTCAATTTCTATAATGGAATCCATAAAAATCTTAATCTATGTAGGAATATATTTCATATGTTTATATACATTAATATTTATATAGTAATATATAATATTCATATAATACATATTATATAAATAGGTACTAGTTATATATAATATTTATATAATATGTATTACATAAATAATTGTTATATATAGTATTTATATAATATACATTGTATAAATAAGTATAACCTTGAATAAATTATATAAATAACTTTATTTTATTTTATTTATTTATTTTTATTATGTTATGTTAGTCACCATACAGTACATCATTAGTTTTTGATGTGGTGTTCCATGATTCATTGTCTGTGTATAACACCCAGTGCTCCATGCAGTACGTGCCCTCCTTAATACCCATCACCGGGCTAACCCAACCCCCCACCCCCCTCCCCTCTAGAACCCTCAGTTTGTTTCTCAGAGTCTATAGTCTCTCATGGTTCGTCTCCCCCTCCGATTCCCTCCCCCCTTCATTTTTCCCTTCCTTCTCTTAATGTCCTCCATGCTATTCCTTATGTTCCACAAATAAGTGAAACCATATGATAATTGACTTTCTCTGCTTGACTTATTTCACTTAGCGTAATGTAGTGTATCTTCGGATTCTGTGAATTCAAAATTTTGATCTGTGATGCTTTGGAGTATGTAGTTTATATATATAAACACTGTTCTTATACATAGAAATATAGATGCATTATATAGTATATAGTATCTATAATAAAATAACATCTATTGCATATTAGGTCTGTTAATATGTGGAAAAGGAGCTGTCATTAGAAGAGTAAATATATGAATTTATTTGGGATTTAATTCAATTTAGAATTTCGTTCACTGAACATTTAATGAATTCAAGTATGAATTCAAGCAAAATATGATTGTAATTCTTTGAATTCAGTATTCATAACCTCTCTTTTGTTAGAAGGTCCATGATGTTTGATATTTGTTTCTACATTGATAACTTTCTAGAAAACTACATTCTAACACTAAAAATGTCACCAGCATAATACTGTAAAAACCACATTTCAAATGTAACAACATGGCACATGTCATTCAAACATAATTGCTAGATATGATTAAGAACATTTATCCTTTCAGGGAATGGAAGTAGCAAACATTTTTCTTTTACAGAGGTGTCCCCTTTGTTCTTGTGAACAAATAGAGTGAATGCCTAATGAAGTGGTTTGTATGTATTGTCAAGTAATAGTGTTCCTTAAACCTGCCTCTAAATTTCTGAACTGGATTGTAAATGTCACATGGTGATTTTCAGATGCTTCTGCTTAGTTAATAAGGAATTCTACTTATAAATTTTTCAGCTTACTCTTGAAAGAACTTAGAATTCCCAGTAAGATGCTCCATTCTCATTCCATAATCAAAGGCTATTAACCAAGTTGATAGAAATGTATGCAGAACAGTAAAATCTGGCCTAGAGTCTTTTTTTTTTTTTTTTGGTAGAAGTGGATGAAGTTTCTCCTGTATTTCATTGCTTAAATGAATAATTTAAGAAAACCAAGCATTGACATATTTGAAGGGTTGACAAGGGAGTAACTGGAGGGTGAATATGACAGTGGTAATCCCGCCCTGTCAGATGATGTGGACCATATTTGCTTTCACAAGGTGATGTTATATTCCTTTAAATTTTGTGCAGTCAAAGTGCTTGAACACTGGCCATTTTTATCTCATACAATCTGAAAAGACCAATTTGCTATCAATGAATACAACATGAAGATAGAGGGAGGGTGCCCACCTTTATTCAATAAGTAAGACCGTGAACTAATTTCTTTATATTTATTTGTCAGGATATTTCTGAAAGTACAATATAAAGCTATTACAGGAAGTGTTCATTTAAAAGGAAACCCTCTTTACTGGTACTTTTGGAAAAAAAAATATTTTCTCAAACTGGCCCATTAGAGATTGCATGGGTAGAATAATAAGTAACACAAAAAATAAAATCTGAGCAGGAAATCAGTAAGGGCAACAGGAGCAAAATACTCTTCCCCTCAAAGAAGCGATTTCTCTTTTAGAAAAGGTTTTTGTTTTTGCATTTTAATGATGCTATATCTTGGGAGTATCTGAGAAAGTTTTATTTCCAATACTAAAAGAACACAATAGTTTCAAATATGGATCCCAAGCTCCAATGTTGCCTGAAAGTTAATAGTAACAAATAAGAGGTAGGAGTAAGGACATTAACCATTTTTTTTTCATATTAACTAATGATCCATGGACTATTTTCAATCAAGATTTTGAAAGATAAAGTTTGAAAGTTAAATTGTTTCATCCCTTAATCAAACTTTTTATCATATTTTATCATATAACAAGGGTTTCTTATTTATTAAATATTTTGATGATTTAGTAAATGGCAGGCACGATGCTACTTGCTAGGAATTGAAAACCTTAGGAGATAATCCCCAGACATTGTTTGAAGGATATAATGAAAGTTCCAAGTCCTATTAGATTAAACATTCTCATAAATTAGAAAAGATGGACTTTCATTGCTATCAGGCTTTAGAGAGTGAGACAGAAGAATACTTATATTTTACTACAAAGGGACAAAAAAAATTAGCTGAACTAAATCATCTGAATTTAATACAGCAAACCTATCACAAACTTCATTTTCTTGGTGAAAATGAGCTTCCAAGGCCTCACTGTTTGATTTTTCCAAGTTTGATTGTTTTATGCTAAATTTGGTATCTTAGTGACAGCATTAAAGGAATGCCTGTGTATGCTTCTAAAATGGGCTGCAGCTACTTCTCAAACTAACTTCTTGGCTTAGTTTCCACATTTTTCTGTTTGAACATGAAACAGTATTGGAGTCCCAAATACTGACTATTAATCCTCTCCTCCAAATATGTGGCAGTTCTAAAATTCTGAATGGCTTGCTTTTAAATTCTTTCACTCACTTCATTTGATTAATAATTGTTCCTTTTATGTACCTTAAACAATTTTTTTTCAAATACTTTTTATAAAAGGCAACTCTGTTCCCACTTAAGTACTTCCATACTATGGCACTTTGTACATAGCATTTCTATTTCCAAATATTGGAGGTATGGGAGAAGGAAAAACATGTTTTTAAAGTGATTGAGCCTATATATGCCTGTGTGGTTGTTTTTTTCTGTGTTTATGTGGACTCGTCATAAACCTTATCTTCCTGCTTGCATGAACTTTGCCATCTAGAAATGGAAGATGGGTGGAAGAAGGTGCTTAAAGGTTGATTACTACCCTGAGATCTGAGAAAGCTCAGACAAATTTTGCTTATTATTCTAGACTTTACCAATGTTTTAAAGTGGACACCAGAACTGATTATACAAAGGCCATGTATATACTTAAAAGCCAATTATTAGGTCAATATATTTTTTAAACCATTGGTTTAAGAGTAAGCCATTTTCCAACAATAAGATAAATATACAACATTTCATAATAATTCCTATATTAAGACATTCAGAGACCAATTTCTCGATTATATGAGCTATAATGCACAAAGAAAATGTGACTTCTTCAGGTCATTGCAAAAGCATACCTGAGGGTAAAGGAAAACCAGTGATGATATCTGGAGCAGGTATCTTTGCATGCCTTATAAAAAGGTATCAGAAATAGTTGAAAATAAGATAGATTTTTTTTAAAAGGTCTATTAATTCGGGGCACATGGGTAGCTCAGTCGGTTGAGCGCTCAACTCTTGATTTTGGCTCAGGTCATGATCTCAGGGTCCTGGGATTGAACCCTGTGACAGGCTGTGTGCTCAGCATGGAGTCTGCTTGAGGATTCTCTCCCTCTCCCTCTGCCCCTTCCCCCAGTTGTGTACTCTTTCTCTCTCTCTCAGATAAATAAATACATCTTAAAAAAAGTTCTATTAATTCTATAATTCTCATATTTGAAAATCTGGTAGAAATGCAAAGAAATTTATTTGGCCTATTTATTCTAGGAATTCAACATGCGATTAACATTCAAAAATCAATTAGTGTAATTGACCATGTTAACAGAACTAAGGAGAAATGTATCATATAATAATTATAATAGATGCAGAACAGGTATTTGATAAAATCCAACACCTTTTCATGATAAGAAGTTTTAACAAACTAGGAATAGAAGGAAACCTCCTCATTTTCATAAAAGGTATCAACCAAAACCTATAGCAAACATATCCTATTTAATGGTTAAATATTAAAAGCTGTCCCTTGAGACAAATGAGATAAGAATGCCACTGTCTCTTCTATTCATCATTTGTCTGAAGATCTTGTCCAGTGCAATGGAACTAAATAAATAAAAAGGAAGAGTATTGAAAGAGAAGAACAAAATTGTCATTGTTTGCATACAATTTTTAAAAACTAGTAAAAGTGCATGAGTAGATTCAGCTTGTGAATACAATATTTCTGTATATGATATTAATTGTAAACACAAAATTTATTTCTAATTATAAGCAAAATTTAAAAAAATTATATAATGATAACTTTAAGAATAGCTTTAAAATACATCATATAACCAGGAATAAATTTAACGTAAGATTTGCAAACTCCCTACAAACAAAACTACTAGGTATGAGAGAAATTAAGGAAGACTAAATAAATGGAAAGAGGTACTGTATTCATAGACTGGAAAGATCCAATATTGTAACGATATGAAGGCATCCTAATTGGTCTATAGGTTTAATGGAATTCCAATAAAAATTTTATCTTTTTTTGGTGGAAATTGACAAGCTGAATCTACATTGTATATGGAGAAGCAAAGGATCAAAAATAGAAATGATAATCTTGAAAAAGAATATAGTGAGGAATTTTACATTGTGAAATATCTAGACTTAAAAATCTTCAGGTATTCAGTAATTATTCAGTACATAATGGAGAATAGATAAATAAAGCAACATACAACACCAAGTTATAGTTACTTGAATTATGATAAAGTTCCCCTTCAGTGCAATAGGGAAAAGATGCTCTTTTCAATAAATGGTTCTAGGTCAACTGGATATCCATGAAAAAACAACAACAAAAAACAACAAAACAATCTTTAACCCTACTTCAGATGATTAAAAAAGAAATCATGTCTTAGTGGACCATAGACCTAAATGTAAAGGTAAAACAATACATCTTCTAAAAGATGACGAAGGGGAATGTTTCCATGATTTGAGAGTTGATAAATATTTCTTAAATTATCGAGCCCAAACCATTGCTATAAAAGTAAGAGACTTATAAAGTGGACTTTATTAAAATTGATTGCCTGTGTTCATTAAAAGTCACCATTAAGAAATAGAAAAGACAAACCAGAGTGGAAGAAAATGTTGGCAATATAAATATCTGAAAAAGGACTCGCCTCAGGAGTATTCAAAGAGCTCCTTTAAATCATTAAGGAAAATACAGACGACTCAATTTTAAAATGATGGGCAAAAGTATTGAAGAAGCATTTCACAAAAGGAGATATTCACATGTCCAATGTGCATATACAGAGCTGCTCAACATCGTTAATCATCAGAGAAATTCAAATTAAAACCCAAATGAGATATTAAAAATGAAACAGAATGAATTAACTTAAAAATGAAAGTTGAAAATTTTAAAAGATGAAATTTCTGATGAGGATGTTGAGCAACTGGAACTCTTGCATTCCGATGGTGGTTTTGTAAAATGAGTCCGCCACTTTGGAAAATTGTACAGAAATATCTACTGAAGCTGGATACGCACAGATGCTATGACCTGGTGTTCTACCATAGGCATATACCTAACAGAAATGAAAACGTGTGTGCATCAAATGACAGGTACAGGAATGTGCATAACAGCAGCCTACAGTCTGCTATGAGCAAATAAATTGTGGCATATTCCTATCAAGTGTTGCCATAAATAGTCAGCAGAGGTATTACTGCTACACAGAGCATAAGGGATGAATTTCCCAAACACAAGGTGGGCCAAAAGAAGAGTCATAAAAAGACTAGGCATAGTATAGACCTATTTCCCATACAGGTCAAAACCAGTTAATAAGAGATGGCCATAGAAGACAGCATACTGGCTACCGTTTTGGAAGTAATGGAATAACTTGAGCAGACGAGCAGGAGGTTTCTGTGAGGCTGGAATTGTTCAATTTATTTATCAGAATGGGATTACATGGGTGTGCTCACTTTGTGATAATTCATCAAGCTGTACATGTACACTCTGCTCACCTTATGGTGTGTGGAAGAGATTTCAATAAAAAGTTTATTTTATTAGAAAAGAAAAGATATTTGGCATTTCTATAGAGAAGAAATCACTGAATTATTTCCTGAAAGTATATAAAAGAAAAAAAATGCATTTCAAACCAAAGAGGTGGTATCCTTGGGTAAACATTGGATTTGTGGGAAGGATTATGTGAATTACTTCGTAGATAAATAGAATCTGTAGTTTGTATAACTTAAAGTAATTTCTCTGGTGTCAGAAACAATTTTTGCTCCTTGTTCACAGATGCTAAAATAAAACTATAAATGGGATACACAACTTACTAATCATCACAAGCAGGGGAATATGCAAAAAAGGAGACAGAATTATTAAAATCCCACAAGCATTCTCTGTTCAGTCAGACACTCTGTTGGCAGGTTCTTTCCTCTTTTAATTGGCATTACACTATTTTTTTTAATGTTCCGATTTTGAAGGAGTCAATGGCACTAGATAATTCTCCCAAATATGAGAGCAAAATTCCGCAGATCAGCCTGTAGGCATTTTGCAGTTGGTAAATTGATGTTGCTTTTTAAACTGGTTTTGTAATATTTTATATTACATTTGTAATAAATGTAATATCACATTACAGGGAGAATGGCAAAAAGGGCCCTTTTCCTTCAACAGGCCATTGTGCTCTGTGTTCTTCGGCTGTTCTGGGCTGTGAACTTTATGTGGTTTTAATTATTATTGTTTACAATGATGATGTCTTAATTGTTGATGTAGCACCCTGAGCTTCTTGGTGGAAACTTCATAGTAATTAAAGATACCATTAAAATAGTTCCTGGAAAGTAAAGAAATAGCCAGGGCTCCTTAGGTAGGTTCTTGTGGGAGCTAATTGCACAAAGAATCAATATATTTTCTATGGGACAGTAGGAGGTAGGATTAAAAAGCACTTTTTTTTTTTTTTTTGCTGCCCCCAGCCCAGTCCCTGCTGCTTCCACTGCCTTTGTGACTAACAAGGTTTACTTGTTAGTTTTTGTTTTCATTTTAATTTGATCACTCACAGTGTCACCCTATTTTCCCCGAAGCCTTGATGCCATTATCTCAGCCTGGGCAATACATGAAACATGTACTAAACATGCGTGTTTCAGTGGAAACATTTCTTTTTGATGGGCATTTTAACTTTTTGCAATATCTATTACAATGAAAAAAATGGAATTTGTTTATTAATATATTTAATGGAGGAAAGAGTTTTACAAAAATGTGAGCATTTCTGTGCACTGTGGTTTGTTCATCGTTATTATTGAGCGTCATGTCATAGTAGTTTCCATTGCTATGAAAGTGATTTTAATTGAGGGGTACCTGGGTGGTACAGTTGGTGAAGTGTCTGACTCTTGATTTTGGCTCAGGTCATGATCTCCAGCTCTTGAGATCAAGCCCCTCCCGTGTCCATCTCTGCAGTGAGCACTGAATGTGGGGCCTGCTTAAGATTTTCTCTCTCCCTCTTCCTTTGCCCCTCCCCCACTCTCTCTCTTAAAAAAAAGTGATTCTAATTGAAATTTTCATTTTTTGAAAGGTAATAGGTTATTTGTGCTTTTGTTCATGCTTTTTTTTTTTTGAACAAGAAAATAGTGGTTGTTCTGGGGGAAAGCATGATGAGTGAGTATATTATTTCAAATGTCTTTCTGTTCTTTCTTTTAAAGTGCAGGCATTATTTAATGATTTCAAAAACGTTATCTGACCATATAGGTTAAATAATTCTTGTGTTCCTTCTGTTATTAAATTAATGACCATGCACTGGATATGATCATATCTAGACCAAAACTCTTATTCTTAGGATTGGATTTTATGATGTCTGCCATAAGGAAAAGATCTATCTAATATTTATTTATTGACTTTATTTCTTACAGGAAATAGAATATGAACTATTCCAACTGATCAATTTTTCAGGAAGATGAGAATATAAAATAGAATTTCATGCTTTTTAGAGATTTTATACTATAAATAACCACATCAATCTCAACTTGAGAATCCTATGAACCAGCAGACAAATGTTCTGTTACTAGCCTTTGGATGTCTGACCACTAAAAATGACTTAATTCTACTGATGGTTACTTTAAAAACAAAAAAGCTACCACAAAACAGAATTTACATATCTGAGAACATGAAAATCATCAAAAACTTTTTAATAGAAAGCATTAGCAATTCTTAACCGTAGTGCTACAATTTTATCCTGAATTTGTTTGAAGGATTAAAGATGAGGAGCTATAGCACCAAGATGTGTTTCGCAGAGAATATTTAATATATAATATTTTAAATTTTATATTGATGAAATGATTTGAAAATATGCTTTTTAAAAGAGAATAACTTTAAAGGAGAATAAATATACAAAAATTAATCTCCTAAGCATAATTCTAGCAGGTGAAAATGTACAAAATGCATACATTTCATCGACTTCCTTCTGAAGTGAACATAGCCATTAACCATTCACTGGAAAGTTTGACTTTATTACATTCTGTTGGGGAGGTAAAACACAATGGTGAGGAGACTATGGGAGTGTCTGGAAGAGATAGTAGGAAACAGATATTTGTCTTTACTTTGCTGATTGAGATCAACATTTTGCAAACTGTGAATTCACCTGGATAGGGACAAGGGTAAAGTTCTGAATATATTATTTTGGACATTATTCTGTATCTTCCGAGTTTCAGTTTAATGACACACATTTTAGCTACATCTGAAATTCTTTTAATGGTACTCCAGGAATTTTTGAGCTATAGAAATGGCCACTCCCTCTCCCCAATTAGAAATGACCATTCCTTTGTTCTCCTGTGGTATCCTTTTTCACAGTGTCTATCACATGTTGTACCCATTGGTTTATGCATTTATCTCTCTTCCCCAGATTGTAATGTGATTAAGCTGTGTCCTACAGCCTCAGGCTTATTACACTGCCTCACCACAAATGTGTGTTCAGTAAGTGATTGTAAATGATTACGTGGATGAACAGAATGACTTTAGTAAACCATACCTCATTGACCCAGAAATGTGTATATAACACCTTAGTGGCAAATTGGGACACTATTGTAGAGGATTATCTAAGAATTAAGTATAATCAATTAGCTCCTGGGTAGTTGGAAAGCAACTCAGAAAGCAACCCTGTCTAAGCATGTACACAACACCAATCGGAAATTAGTGAACTGCCATATGTTTTGGCTTTGAGTGTGTCAAATTAGGAGTAACTGTGCTTAGAGCCACAGAGGTTTAATGAATACAGATTCTACACAAAGTCTGTAAAATTGAACAGTGGCTGTTAGACAAACTAAGACTTTTATGAAAATATTTATCAATACAAATATAAGGAAATGCCTGGCATGCTGTGGCTTGGTGTTGGTCATAGATAATAGCTTTACAGTGATGCAGAACAACCAGGAAACTTACATGAGACAAGCATCTTGAGAGAACCAAGATAGAGACGTCTCCTACAGCTGAGAGTTGTACCGATTCTGCAGGACTAAGGCACTAGCCTTGTTGTAGGAAATTCACTCTACACGTTTTCCACTAGAGCTCCAACTAATTATACTTTTGTTTTGGAACTTTGATATATGACACTGGGAGGGTTTCTTATGATATTGAAGAGCAATTTTAATATTTCTCTTTTCTATACTAAGTCAATTATTTCTTTCTAGAGCTTGCATGACAATTAAAGGAACAATTCATTATGTGGTGGTTAGTAGGAGAAGAGTCAGAAATAACCACGCTCTTCGGAAGTAGAGTTGGAGCATATCACAGTGGGCACAGGATCAAGGCTGCTGTGCACCAACCCTTAATGGGTGTTTTGGGTACATGATGGTAGGATTGGGGCTGATTATTTGGACCATTTGGACATCTGCGTCTGCCATACGGTATTGCTTTTTTGGCAGAGGCTGCCAGAGCTACTTTCCAAGTTTGCACCTGATTACGGACAGGAGTCTGCTTCTTGTTCTTTTATGTCTTATCTCTTCATGCCCTATTACTGCACTCTGTATAAATGCTTTCTCTAGATTCTGTGAGCTAAACCCTTTACTGCCCAATACTGAAAATGAACGTCGGGATTGTACCTAGTCCCTAACTCTCTACTGCATCCTTTAATTCTCTCACAGTTTTCTTATAACAAATTATGCAAGATACAAATGCAGAATGATAAAAACTGTGGTAAAGGGGAGAAGTTACGCATATCAGACAAATGGAACCCAGACCACTTCTAATTCCCTGCACTTGTGTATTTCTTTTCATTCTCATTTTTGATACTTTCCCTACGTTTCATTTCACTTTTGTACTCATGAACAAAATGAGAATAAAAAGTAGACAGGAAAAGAGGACAGAAAAAAAAACCCTACAAACTTAATGAAACAAAATGTGAAAGCATATGATAAAGTAATAAGTGATGGTAGCATGTTCATTGTAAATTAGGTGGCATTTCTTCTCATGTCTGCATCTTTCTCATCTCTGAACCTGTTACAGATACACAGGTTCAGTTTATGCTACTCATTGTGGTAAGCTGATTAAGAGCTCTGAAACCCCATCCATCATTAAACCATCGCGATGTATTATTAAAACAACAGAATGACTTTTCCTCCAGGCAGACAATAAAACAAGCTGCAACAACTTCCTGCTGTGTCTGTACAACGGAGAATGAATGGAAGTTTCTCAGTCTCCACTTATTTTGATCAATGTGCATCACTAAATGAGAGGGCTGGAGCCACTCATTTACTTTGTGGCCTGAAGAAGCTGCACAGTTGTCATCTCGATCCGATCAGAGCACTAAGGGTAAAAATTTTTTGGTTGCTTTTGTTTTGGCCCAATTATGTATTTCAGAGAGATCTTAGGTTTTTTAAAATCCGTTATCTCTTCTTTAAATACACAGACCCATGAAATAATGTGACAGAGGAAAATTGGGTATGTTTGAATGGAAGGAATGTGAAGAAATAATATGTTCAGAGATTCTTAGATCGGATGGTGAAAAATATGTGGAAGAATTAGAGCACTTTGGGATCTGCTTTCCACATCTCCATTATTTGTTCATTTATAAAACATGAATAATACTAGGTACCTTCCAGGTACTTCTGCAGATACATATAGAAACTATAGTCCCTTCTATCAGGAAACTTGTAAATCCAAAGAGAGAGAGAGAGAGAGACAGAAAAAGAAATGACTGCTTACAATATAACGGGAAGGAATAATGAATGAGTCGTAAGACACTGTAAGATAAAATGGGGGTGGACTTAGGATTCAGAGGTTTCCCACTGAGGTTAATAATGACAATTATCATGAATGCTCACTATGTATTAGGCACTGGATTAAATTCTTTGCATGCATTAATTCATTTAATCTCCAACAAAATTTTGAGGTCAGTACTGTCAGTATTTTCATTTCACATATGAGTAAACATGTTTAGAGAGACCTTTCCCCCCAAAACCCTAAGTTGAAAAACATAATTTGAATCTAGGTCTGTCTGCTACAGTAGCCCCTGCAAACCTCACTTTCCATATACACAAATTCCCTAGAGTCTCACTTTTCCTAACCCCCACTAACTAGAAAGTATATAATCCTCCTCACAATCACAAATGCAGCTCTTTTTGCCCATGGGTCCTGTTCCCGTGCTTTAAAAAAAGCACATTTTTCAGTGTGAAAGAAAACAACAACAACTAAATACTGAAGGATGGCCTATGATTAATTTTCTACCAGGAATTGCAATTCTAGGTGTATACATTAGGGGGGTTCTCCTTTGTCTACATAAAGAGCTTGAGATAAGGAAGTTTACTGCAGCAATGTTTATTAAAAAAAAAAAGACTTGTAATAAACTGATTGTCTACTAATGAGGGAATATTTTTAAGGAATTTTAGGTATTTATAAAGAATCCCGTGAAATACTGTAGAGAAGAATCAGGCCATCTGGATTCAAAAGCTAGCTCTGCTGTCTCCTTACAGTGTGACCTTGGGGAAGTAGCTAAACTTTTCTGTGACTTTATTTTCTCATCTGTAAAATGACATCTTAACTTATCTGTGAGAATTAAAGGAAACAAAACACCAAGAGTGTCTTGCACATAAGTGTCCAATAAATATCAGCTAGTATTATGTAATGGACCTTCTTCATAGTTATGAGGAACAGATAAAAGTCCTCAAATGGGAAAGAAAGTTCTCAAAGACGTATTTCTAAACATAAATAAGCAAGTTTCAGACAGTTGACACAACATGATATTTATAAACTATATATTTGCATAGATACATATTATGTATAAAAGCACATTTAGCAGAGGACACCTGACAAAATCTCTGCCCTCCCCCGCCCCCCCAACAGTCCTTCAAAGCATCAGTAGGACTCTTATAACCATCTAGGTCATTACTAATTGTGTCTCTGCATCTGTCAGGGAAAAAAAGTGACTTGGGTGAGGTAGGGGGGAGGAATATCTGTTAAAGTTACACTTTTCATTTGCTTTGACATAAACATGTACATACATGAATATGTGTGTGCCTTTCTAAAACTGGAGAAAGGCCAAGTTCTGTTGTTCCATTGAGAACAAAAATACATTCTGGAAAGATTTCAAATGTGCTTCTGCCAAATATGGCTTTCATCCTATTTTCAAACAAATATTGATGTCTTTTGCTAGCAGGATTCTTTAAAAGAGTAATGAAGTATAAATGTTTTCCTATCACTAAAATTATGTGCCTCTTTGGGAGATGTTTAGATTTTCTTAAGTTCCTTGGGATTTCTTAGCATTCATAATTTTGGTGGGTATTTTTGAGTAATAGGGCTGCTTCTTTAAATTCCTTCATCTGTGTGGGTATAATTGTTACCATCATTTGCCCTTTGCCAGAATGCATGTTTTGTATACCCTTCTTAGGCATTAGAGCAGGGCCATGTTTTGATTGTTCTTGTAGGAGGGTATAGGCAGCCTAGCATCATTGCTTCTAGTGCATTCTTTCTCCACCATGCCAGTCATTTTGCTTAGTCTAGAGGGGTCTCAGCAAGGTTTATGAAAAGCATAGGCTCTCTGAAAGTGTGGGGAATGACCAAGTTCCTGAAATGTCATGAGAAAAAGATTTTGGAGAAAACAAAGAAATTCTGGTATTATCTAAACTTTTAGAGGTTCAAGCAAATGAACATCTGTGTCTTGATGCTAAATTCATTACTTCTTGGATAAGGAATGCAGCATTCTATTTTCAATTACCTGCTTTCCAGATTTCAAAAATTATTTTGGCAGAGAACGTGCACACTCATATATATACATAAAAATGTATAAATGAAAGTGTCTATCTGAATGCCAAACTTGACATATATATATTTATTTATTTATTTTTAAAGGATAGCAACAGATATAGCAACAGAAAGCACAAGTGGGGAGGAGAGGGAGAAGCAGGCTCCCCACTGAGCAGGGAGCCCGACATAGGGCTAGATCCCAGGACCCCGAGATTATGACCTGAGCCGAAGATGGATGCTTAACCGACTGAGCCACCTAGGTGCCCCGACATTTTTTTAAAGGCCAGGAATACATTCCTTTTAATTTTAGAAGTTGACTGTTTTTAAAGGGGAGTAACTTTTCTTTTTTTTTTTTTTAAAGTATCTTCCATCCAGAAAGTATGCAGCTAGTCTACTGCATTTAGGACATTGCATTATTTGAGAGTTACTATTTGAGGTCCTAGGTAAAAAAAAAAAGGAGAAACTATTCCACTTAAATATTTTTAATATAATCAGAGGCAAGAAAAATCTTGAATACACAACCTAACTTTACACCGAAAGCAGCTAAAAAAGGAACAACAAATGAAGCCTAAAGCCAGCAGAAGGAGGGAAATAATAAAGATTTGAGCAAAAATAAATGATATAGAAACAAACAGAAAAACAGTAAACCAATCAATGAAACTAGGAGCTGGTTCTTTGAACGAATTAATAAATTTGATAAACCCCTAGTCAGACTTATCAAAAAGAAAAGAGAAAAGACCCAAATAAATAAAATCACAAATGAGAGAGAAGAGATCATAACCAACACCATAGAAATACAATTATGAGAATATTATATATTTATATAAATTGGGCAATCTAGAAGAAATGGATAAATTCCTAGAAACATATAAATGACCAAAAGTGAAACAGGAAGAAATAGAAAACTTGCACAAACCAATAATCAGGAAAGAAATTGAATCAGTAATCAAAAATTTCCCAACAAACAGAAGTCTAGGGCCAGATGGCTTCTCAGGTGAATTCTACCAGACATTTAAAGAAGAGTTAATACCTATTCTTTTCAAACTATTCCAAAGAATAGAAACAAAAGGAAAACTTCCAAACTCATTCTATGAGGCCAGCATTACCTTGATTCTAAAACCAGACAAAGACCCCACTGAAAAAGAGAGGCCAATATCCTTGATGAACATGGATGCATAAATTCTCAAAAAAATACTAGCAAATCGAATCCAACATTAAAAGAATCATTCACCATAATCAAGTGGGACTTATTCCTGGGCTGCAAGGGTGGTTCAGTATTCACAAGTCAATCAATGTGATATACCACATTAATAAAAGAAAGGATAAGAACCATATGATCATCTCAATACATGCAGAAAAAGCATTTGACTAAGTACAGTATTTATTCTTGATAAAACCCTCAAACAAGTAGGGATAGAGGGAACATACCTCAACATCTTAAAGGCTTTGTACAAAAGACCCACAGCGAACATCATCCTCAGTGGAGAAAAACTGAGAGCTTTTCCTGTATGGTCACGAACAAGACAGGGATGTCCACTCTCACCATTGATATTTAGCATAGTACTGGAAGTCCTGGCCACAGCAGTCAGACAACAAAAAGAAGTAAAAGGCATCCAAATCAGCAAGGAAGAAGTCAGACTTTCACTCTTTGCAGATGACATGATACTCTATGTAGAAAACCTGCAAGACTCCACCAAAAAATTGCTAGAACTGATAGATGAATTCAGTAAAGTTGCAGGATACAAATCAATGTACAGAAATGTGTCTCATTTCTATACACCAATAATGAAGCAGCAGAAAGAGAAATCAAGGAATCGATCTGCTTTATGATTGCACCAAAAGCCATAAGATACCGAGGAATAAAGCTAACCAAAGAGGTAAAAGACCTGCACTCTGAAAACTATAGAACACTAATGAAAGAAATTGAAGATGACACAAAGAAATGGAAAAACATGCTCATGGATTGGAAGAACAAATATTGTTAAAATGTCTATGTTACCCAAAGCAATCTACACATTTAATGCAATTTCTATCAAAATACCACCAACATTTTTAAGAGCTAGAACAAACAATCCTAAAATTTGTATGGAAGCACAAAAGACTCTGAACAGCCGAAGCAATCTTGAAAAACAAAAGCAAAGCTGGGGCGCACAATTCCAGACTTCAAGGCATATTACAAAGCTGTAGTGATCAAGACAGTATGGTACTGGCTCAAAAACAGACACATAGATCAGTGGAACAAAATAGAAAACCCAGAAATGGACCCACAACTATATAGTCAACTAATCTTCAACAAAGCAGGAAAGAATATCCATTGGAAAGAAGACAGTCTCTTCAACAGATGGTGTTGGGAAAACTGGACAGCGACATGCAGAAGAATGAAACTGGACCACTTTCTTATACCATACACAAAAATAAATTCAAAATGAAAGGCCTAAATTTGAGACCGGAAACCATCAAATCCTGGAGAAGAACACAGGCAGTAACCTCTTTGACCTCAGCTGTAGCAACTTCTTACTAGACATGTTTCCCAAGGCAAGGGACACAAAAGCAAAAATGAACTATTGGGACTTCATCAGGATAAAAAGCTTCTGCACAATGAGGTAAACAATCAACAAAACTAAAAGGCATCCTTCGGAATGGGAGAAGATATTTGCAAATGATATAGCCAATAAAGGTTTAGTATCCAAAATCTATAAAGAACTTACCAAACTCAATACCAAAAAAAAAAAAAAAAAAAACCAAAAAACAAACCCAAATAATCCAGTTAAGAAATGGGCAGAAGACATGAAAAGACATTTCTCCAAAGAAGACATTCAAATGGCTAACAGACACATGAAAAAAATACTCAACATCACTCATCGTGAGGGAAATACAAATTAAAACTACAATAAGATACCACCTCGCACCTGTCAGAATGGTAAAATTAACAAGTCAGGAAACAATAGATGTTGAGGAGAATGCAGAGAAAGGGGAACCCTCTTACACTGTTGGTGGGAATGCAAGCTGGTGCAGCCACCCTGGAAAACAGTATGGATGGTCCTCAAAAAGTTAAAAATAGAACTACTCTCTGACCCAGCAATTGCACTACTAGGTGTTTATCCAAAGGATACAAAAATACTAATTCAAAGGGATACATGCACCCGTGTTTATAGCAGTATTATCAACAATAGCCGAATTATGGAAAGAGCCTAAATGTGCATCAGCTGATGAATGGGTAAAGAATATACATACATACAATGTATACATACAATGGAATACATATAATGGAATATTCCTCAGCCATAAAAAAGAATAAAATCTTGCCGTTTGTGACGATATGGATGGAGTGTATTAGGCTAAGCGAAATAAGTCAGAAAAAGACAACATATGATCTCATTCATATGTAGAATTTAAGAAACAAAACAAATGAACATACAGGGAAAAAAAAGAGAAAGAGGGAGACAAACCATAAAACAGACTCTTAACTATAGAGGACAAACAAGGTTGATGCAGGGGTGGGTGGGGGATGGACTAGAAAGGTGATGGGTATTAAGGAGGGCACTTTTGATGAGCACTGGGTGATGATCACTAAATTCTACTACTGAAACTAATATCACCTGTATGTTAACTAAGTGGAATTTAAATACAAACTTGAAACAAACAAATTAAAATTAAATCATTGCTTTCCTTACAATGATGTTACTTTGAGCAGAAGCCTTTTAGGTTTACATAGACCTGTAAAGAACGCTAGCTTTGGAACAAGATTTGCCTTGATATTTTTCTACCACTAGCTGTAGACTTCGCAAATTAGTATAACAACATTACATTTCATTTAAAATCTTTTTCAATTATAAATTTTTCAAATTCTTTTTCTTTTTTTGGTAATTTTTTTGTCGTAGATTTTTCAGTCATCTTTTTGGAATCTATTTAAAAATAACATTTATTGGGCGCCTGGGTGGCTCAGTTGGTTAAGCGACTGCCTTCGGCTCAGGTCATGATCCTGGAGTCCCTGGATCGAGTCCCGCATCGGGCTCCCTGCTCGGCAGGGAGTCTGCTTCTCCCTCTGACCCTCCCCCCTCTCATGTGCTCTCTCTCATTCTCTCTCTCTCAAATAAATAAATAAAATCTAAAAAAATAAAATAAATAAAAATAAAAATAACATTTATTTTTTTCTGATTTTTATGTGTAAAATACAAATCTAGCTTTTTTCTTGGAAGATTTATAAATTATAGAATGATATAATGCAAGAGAAAATAAGTCAGAATTTTACCATCTAGAATTTAAAAAAGTTAGTATTTTGGTTTATGTATTTCCAGATTTGTATATAGATACAGTTTTAAAACACAGGTGCTATGCAGAGTGTTTTATAACCGTGTTTTCAAATAATATATTGTAAGTATTTTCTAGGTCATTAGGTGCATTTTAAAATATGACTTTAAAATTTCATGGCATTTTCTGGTATGCCTGTATCAAAGTTATTTTATTTACTCCCTATTCCTTATCATTTAGATTGCTTGCTAATTTTGCTTTTAAAATTAGTGCTAAAATAAACATCTTTATATATTCATCTTTTCCCACTTGTCTAATGTGTTTTTCTATAAGACAAATCTGGAAAAGTGTCAATCTGAAATAAAGACTTACATCCTGAAAAGGCACATTCAGCATATGGCCATGTTGTTTCCCCAGAAAGACTACTAATTTATACTGTCACCAGCAGATTTATTTTTAATTTTTTTATTTGAATATAGTTGACACACAATGTTACATTATTTTCAGGTGTACAACATAGCGATTCAACTTCTTTATACATAATACTGTGCTCACCACGAATAGAACTACCATCTGCCACCATACAATGCTATTGTGATTTCATTGACTGTATTCCCTGTGCTATGCCTTTTTGTCCTTACTTATTCATTCAATAACTAAAAGCCTGTATCTCCCACTCCCCTTCACCCATTTAGCCCATCTCCCTCATTCCTCTCCCCTCTGGTAGCCATCAGTTTGTTTTCTGTATTTACAGGTCTGATTCTGCTTTTTGTTTGTATATTTATTTGTTTTATTTTTTAGATGCCACATATGAGTGAAATCATATAGTATTTGTGTTTTTCAGTTTGACTTACTTCACTTAGCATAATACTCTCTAAGTCCATCCTTGTTGTTGCAAATGGCGAGATCTCATCTTTTTTATGGATGCATAATATTCCTGTGAGTGAGTGAGTGAGTGAGTGTGTGTGTGTGTGTGTGTGTGTACCACATCTTCCTTATCCATTTGTCTATCGATGGTCATTTAGGTTGCTTCCATATCTTGGCTATTGTAAATAATGCTGCAGTAAACATAGGTGTGCATATATCTTTTCAAATTAGTGTTTTCATTTTCTTTAGGTAAATACCCAGTAGTGGAATTACTGGATCCTGTGGCATTTCTATTTTTAATTTTTTGAGAAACTTCCATATTGTTTTCCACAGTAGCTGTGCCAGTCTACATTCCCACCAACAGTACATGAGGATATCTTTTCCTTCACATCCTTGTTAACACTTGTTATTTCTTATCTTTTTTATTTTAGCCATTTTGAATAGGTGTAAGGTGATATCTCATTGTGGGTTTTGATTTGCATTTCCCTGATATTGAGTGATGTTGAACATCATTTTATGTGTCTATTGGCCATTTGTATGTCTTCTTTAAAAAAAAGTCTATTCAGTTCATTTGCTCATTTTTTAATAAATTTTTTTTTTTTTTTGCTTTTTTGGTGTTGAGTTGTAGAAGTTCTTTACATATTTTGGATATTAACCCTTTATCTGATATGTCATTTGCAAATACCATTTTCCATTTAGTAGGTTGCCTTTTAATTTTTTTGATGATTTCCTTCACGGTGCAAAAATCTTCCTAGTTTAATGTAGTCCCAACAGCTAATTTTTGCTTTTGTTTCCCTTGCCTTAGGAGACATATCTAGAAAAATATTGCTATGGCTGATGTCAGAGGAATTACTGCCTGTCTTCTCAGATTCTTATGGTTTCAGGTCTCACATTTAGGTCTTTAATCCATTTTGAGTTTAAGTATGGTGTTACCAACAAATTAAGTACCAGTCTGCACTCACTCACACCTACACTGGCATAAACATATTTTAAAAAAATCTTTGCCAATTTTTAACTGAATAATTGAGCAGCATTGCTACTTTAATTATACTTCTTTGATTCCTATTGAAGTATAGTATAACTAACATGAGACTTAATTATGTCTTCTTCACTATTGCAAAAGTAGACTCATTCTATTTGGTATTTTGGTTGGTGTAAATTTTGAAGTATGTACTGGTACAGGAGAAAGGAAAAGGTGACTTTCACAAGAAAGTAACAAGTTGCATTAAATTATGGGTAGAATTGATGAATCTGGAGGGAATGTAGTAAGTGTGATAGCTGGTGTCCTCAGGAACATGAATAAATGTGATGGATGTCCTGAATGGATAAATAAATATTGGAAAACATGAGGAATTTGCCATCTGAGAAAGAGGAAATTATTTTTTGTTTTTAGAGAAAAAGCACTTTTAAATTGGAATGATCACCTCATGTGACATCTCAGTAAAGTAGAGGTGAAAGAGTCTTACAAAAGCAAAGATGTGGATCTGAGGAAAGTAAAAGTTTCACTAGACTTTCAGGTTGAGAAGTTCAAAAGCAAGTACTTCCACAGTGCTACAGAAATTCTACAACAGTAAATTTTGCAACAGTAAAATATGACAGAAAGCGGGTTGATAGTGGGGAACACAAAGAAAGTACAATGATAATCCTTAAGTTATTTAATGTGGTTGTTTTTATAGATCTGACAAGGACTTGATGAAAGCTGTGAATCCTTTTTTCAGATAAGTGCATGTTCATAATATTTTACAAAGAGTTTTAGCTAGTGAGATATTCTCCTACACTGAATTAAGGATCTTTACTTATTAAGGGGATATTTTTTAAAGGCCATTACTGATTAAGGGGATATATAAGACTTTCTCCCTGTAATCTGTTCCCAACCTGGGGCTGCTGTCTATCTAGATGGAAAAAATGGAATCTTCGGAAACATGATAATGTCACCACTGTGCTGTGTAGGTTTAAATATTTTTAAAAAGTGAGAATAAATGGAAAGGCATAGAGACTCATTTACTTTCTTTGGTTATTACTTTGCTCTGCTTCTGCTGCTCAGACTCCTTTTTGGGTGAGCCTTCTTTCTCTTCCTTCATATCTAAACTTCTAATGTATGTAGGTATGTTCCTTTACTGTAATTACCCTTGAAGGTTAAGCATGAACTAGGTAGGACCCTGTGAAAATGAGAGATGGAATAGTTTTTTTGAGGGTGGCTTCTACCTCAGAGCTAAAACTAAAAGTCCAAAAGTGGGTTGTTTCATTTCATCCATGATCCCACCCATGTATCTATAACAGGAATACAAGCAGGCATACTGCAACGAGTAAAGGGAATACATGTGACTCATATATACTTACTTTAGTTTGCGAAGATTGCACTGAGAATTGGTAAAGAACATGACTCATAATGGGAATTCCATTCGTTATAAATCCCTTCTCTTCATAAAGAATTGAAAGGAAATTAACTCATCATAGTATTTACTGAAAATGTTTGTGTCTTCTCTAAGGTCATGTCTATCTGACTGAAAAAGAGCAGACTACATCATTTTCTGCTATTCTAATGCCAATGTTAATGTCAGTGTGGAGTTTTCATGGTTGATTTGATCATTTCCTTGGAGATGGGCCATTCTTATAAAATGATAACAGACAAGTGGAAGCAATTGTAGTTTATTGACAAGGTTTATTATCTTCTCAGAAATAATTTGAAAAGACAGACATGTGAATTTCACTTAGGAGAAAACTGACTTTGGTTATAAAATTTCTTATGATCTTTGAATCACCTGCCAGAAACATTTGTATCATTAAGAACATAGTTTAGGTATAATGTGATTAAGGTGTTACATATATTGTAGAAATCCAGGTAAAAATGGAAATATTTGAAATAATAAAAGTAACAAAAAGAAAACAAACATATGAAATGATAATCTCAAAAAAGTTATAACAGATAATTTTGACTATTTAGGCACTCTTTTGTCTCTAGATGTTTAGTGCTGAATTGTGTGAGGATTGTATTTTGACAGAAACTAACACAACCAGATGAAATTCCATTGAAAATTCAAATGCAGGTAAAGTCACCTGTCTCAAGCCATTATGCAGAGATGAATATGACAATAGAAAAAAAGGTAGTACAGAAAAATTGATGGAATGACTGAAACTTGTGGTGTGTCTATAGAAAGGGTATCTGGGGATGATCCAACAAGAAGATAAAACAACTTTATATATTTATGCACCCAATATGAGAGAACCCAAATACATAAAACAGTTAATAGCGAGAAACTCATCAATAGTTTAGGAGCTCATCAATAGTAATACAATAATAGTAGGGAACTTGAACACACCACTTACTTCAATGGAGAGATCATCTAAACAGAAAATCAAAATCAACAAGGAAACTGGCTTTGAATGACACACTGGACCAGGTGGATTTGACAGATATATTCAGAACATTCTATCCTTAAAACAGCAGAATACATGTTCTTTTCAAGTGCACCCAGAACATTCTCCAGAATAGATCACATATTAGGCCACAAAACAAGTTTCAACAAATTAAAAAAACTGAAGTCATACCATACATCTTTTCTGACCACAACACTATGAAACTAGAAATCAACCACAAGAAAAAATCTAGAAAGAGTACAAATATACGGAGGTTAAATAAAATGTTACTAAACAATGAATGGGTCAACCAAAAAACTGAAGAAATAAAAAATTACATGAAGAAAAATGAAAATGAAACACAATGGTCCAGAATCTTTGGGATGCAGCAAAAGAGGTTCTAAGAGGGAAATGTATGGTAATACAGGCCTACCTTATTTTTGATTTCTTCTTTGATATTTACAATTGTTATATCTTCTTGTTGGATTGTCCCCTTTATTAATATATTGTATCCTTCTTTGTCTCTTGTTACAGTCTTTGTTTTAAAGTCTATTTTGTCCAATATAAGTATTACTACCCTGCTTTCTTTTGACATCCATTTGCATGATAAATGTTTCTCTATCCCCTCACTTTTGATCTGCATGTGTCTTTATGTCTGAAATGAATCTCTTATGGGCAGCATGTGGATGGGTCTTTTTTTTTTTTTTTTAATTCATGCTGTCATCCTATGTCTTTTGATTGGAGCATTTAGTCGATTTATATCTAAAGTAATTATTGGTGGATATGTATTTACTGCCATTTTATTACTTATTTTGTGGCTGTTTTTGTAGTTTTACTCTGATTCTTTCTTCTCTTGCCCTCTTTCATAATTCACTGGCTTTCTTTAGTGGTATATTTGGATTCCTTTCTCTATTCTTTGCATATCTATTACTGGTTTTTGATTTATGGTTACCACTAGGTTTGTATATAACATCTCTGCATATAGCAGTCTGTATTAAGTTGATGGTCACTTAAGTTTAAACCCATTCTTTACTCCTCTCCCCTCCATGTCTTAGGTAAATGGTATCATATTTTACATCCTTTTATTTTGTGAACCCTTGACTGATTTTTACAGATATACTTATTTTTACTGCTTTTGTGTTTCTTGCTTTTCATACTCTTAGGATCTTTTCTTTCCACTCAAAGAGTCCCCTTTAACATTTCTTAGTGGTCACAAACTCCTTTAGCCTTTGTCTGAGAAACTCTCTCTTCTATTCTGAATGATCCCTTACTGGATAGAGTATTCTTGCCCAGAATTTCCCTATTCAGCACTTTGAATATATCATTCCACTCCTTTCTGGCCTGCAAAGTTTCTGCTGAAACACCTGCTGATTGCCTTGTGGGGTTTTCCTCTTATATAACTGTCTTATTTTTTCTTGCTTCTTTTAATTTTTTTTGTTATTTCATTTTTATTTTTATTCTAGTATAGTTAACATACAGCTGCTTTTAATTTTTTTTTAATTGTCTCTTTATCACTACTTTTTGCCATTTTACTTACTATGTGTCTTGGTGTGGACCTCCTTGGGTTGATTTTGTTGAGGAATCTCTGTGCCTCCTGGCTCTGGATATGTTTCCTTCCCCAGATTCGGGAGGTTTTCAGCTATTATTCAAATGAATTTTCTGCCCCCTTTTCTCTCTCTTCTCCTTCTGGGATCTTTATAATGAAAATGTCATTACACTTGATGGGATTGCTGAGTCCCCTGAGTCTGTTCTCATTTTCCATATTTTTTTTTCTCTCACCTGCTTAGCCTGATTACTTTCCATTACTCTGTCTTCTGGGTCACTAATTTATTCCTTTGCTTCCTCTAGCTGCTATTTATTCCATCTAATGTATTTTTACTTTCATTTATTGTATTTTTCATCTCTGATTGGTTCTTTTTTAATCTTTTTGTTATGTTATGGGTCTCACTGATGTTCTCCACTCTTTTTTCAAGTCCAGCAAGTATCTCCATGATTATTACTTTAAATTCTCTATCGGGCATGTTGTTTATACCTGTTTCACTTAGATCTCTGTCTGTGGCTTTATCCTGTTATTTCATTTGAGACAAATTACTCTGCCTTCTCATTTTGTCTAAGTCTCTGTGCATCTTCTCCGTGTCTGGAAAGTCACCGATGTCTCCTACTCTTGAAGGTAATGGCTTTATGAAGAATGGGTCCTGCAGTGCCCTGCAGTGCAGTGTGCCCTGTTCCCCAGAATGTGGTATGTCACGGGGTGTCTCCTATGTGTCTTACGTGAACCTTTCTGTTTTATCCTGGCCACTTTTTCCTTCAGTTCAGACCTCTGTAGAAGTTCTCTTTACCCACTGTGGGCAGTGTTTGGTCCTTGGCCAAGGCGGGTTGTGCAGTTTTAACAATGTGTGAGCCAGTATGCTTGCGAAATGAGATGTGCCATAGCCACTGCTAGGACCTGGGCCCTGTAGGCAGGATGTGCGGTTTTAACAAGGTGCACTCATCCTTCTGCAGGGCCCACCACCACTGCTGTCAGGACTGAGGCCTTGCAAAACACACAGGTAGGGAAACACAGTGTTGGCAAGGTTTGTGCCAGTCGTCTGGGTGAGGGGACCCACAGAGCTGGGACTGAGGCAAGCATGACTGCAAAGGGCAGATCCACCAAAGTGCAGTGGGTGGAGCTTGGTGTAAGCAAGTTAGATGGCAGGTTGGCGCTGTGCTGGTTCCCTCAGGTGGCTATGTGTTTGTGCTGGGGGGAAGGGGAGAGAAATGGCACCTGCCAGCTCCTTTGTTTCTGGAGGAGTCTCTCTCTGGGACATACTTTGGAATGAACAGACTACTCTCCCTCACCTATGTCCCAGGTATTTTTCAAACTGCTGTTTCTACACTGTATTTCCTAGGGCTGTTTTCTGTGCTATCTGTTTAAGGGTGGGACTTGGCTTCCTATTGCTGTCTGGGTTCTCCCAGAACAGAGCCCACTGATTTGTAAAATTCCAGGCTTCAAGTCCCTCTGGTTGTAAGAACTCAGGAAATTTGGCCCCTCTCACTTTCAATGCCAAATGCTATGTGGATTTGTGTCCCCCTTGTGGGCTCCAGTGTGATAGTATGTCTCTTGCCTTTCTCCATACTTGCGGCTCCCTCCCTACTCCACACTCCGTGGATGGCCATAGGCCCTTTACTCCCCACCACATCTCTGCTCTTCCTACCCTCTTGGATGTGGCCTCTTCTCTACCTTTAGTTATAGAGTTTGTTCTGTCAATCTTTGGGTCATTTTCTGGGTTATTTATGCTGATGTGTTATCTAGTTGATTGCATGGAATGAAGTGAGCTTAGGTTTCTCTTACTTTGCCATCTTCCCAGCCTCTAACTCAAGAGTACACTTATCTTGATGAGCAATGAATAATATACGGAACTACTGAATCATTATATTAAAAGAAAAGAGGGTTGCCTGGCTAGCTCAGTCAGTAGAGTATGTGACTCTTAATCTTGGGGTTGTGAGTTCAAGCCCCACATTGTACGTAGAGATTAAAAAAAAATTTGAAAACCCAAATGATATCTGCATTGATGTAATACCATAGGAAGAGTGATTAGTTTTTTTACTACAATGATTTTGTGTCTTAATTATGCTTAACTTATAACTGAAAACATATATTATTTTAAAAAAAATCACTTATAATCCCCACCCCACATGGATTCATCCAGTATTCTCAACATAACAATTTGGAGGTAATAATTTAATTATAAGTCATTTATATAATGTTTTTGGAATTTCTGAGGACTTCAAAGACTAATTAAAATAAAATTTTAAAACAATAGAATATAGGGATTGTGGCACTGACACAAACATAGGAAAATAAAGAAGGGAGCTATAAATTTAAGATAGATGTAAGGCCTCTACATTCTTTTGCTTGCTTTTAAGTTTCAATGAAACTAAACATTTTAACTCAGTAGCTTAATTAACAATCAAAGCAAGTATATTTGCCCCATGAGAAACATATGCTATAGAGACTGAAGGATGCTAAGGCAGGCCCAATATTGGGAGATGCAGGACTCCTCTGATGGGCAGCTTTGGCTTGAGAATGTGCCAACAACTTTGCCAAACTTTCTTAAAACCCTCATGCTGTCTACTACCCTTGTACCCAGCTTTTCTTTCTTTCCTTTTCCCTTGCAAGGGGCTTCTTTTTGAGTTTCCCTCACAGATGTTTCCCCTAATAAATTTTTGCACAGCTAATTCTATCTTAGTACCATGTGCTTCTCAGAGTATCCAGATAACACAAGTGGTTTCAGGAGTTATCCAACAAAACAAGCAATAAGACAGGGACTTAGGACTTGCTTACTCATTGCTTGGTGAGTGAAGAGGACATTGTTCTGTTTGGCAGATGGGGCAACAGTACTCCTTTGTACAATCAGTGTTAACTGCTCAGGATTACACTGATGGTGAATTTCATTGGTGGTGACAGGAAAATGTCTGGGTGGAGGTCAATGCTGTGGCAGGATTTAAGGATTCAGGCATTTGGAAGTTTTGGGTTAACAGTGCCTACAAAGGTAGTGGAATTGGCTGGTTACTTCCAAGTTGTATTGATGCCCTCCAGAGGGCTAATGAGGGACTATAGGCTGTCAGCAAGCTTTGGTATCTTATGAAGAGGTCCTTATCTCTTGTAGTGAAAGCACAGACAGTGCTGTGCGGCAGGCTGAGAATCTACTAGAGTTGCAAACTCCAGAGATAGTTGAGGGATCACCCAAGGCTCTGCTTTGTTATGCCAAGGCCAAGGTGCTGGTTGGAAAACACAGGGGCCTTGAAACATGAGATGGGACTATCTTGACGGAGGACCCTGAGGATGTGTCTGCATTTGCTTATGAACATTTTGGGATTCAGAGGTAGACTGCCTTTCCTGAGAAAGAGCTATCATTTGTACTGTAGGCCTTGTGGTGGGCTGTGGGTTAAGTGGCACAGTACTGCTCTCCTCCACCAGCAGCTGTGTGGTCAAGTGGTGGCTGGCAGCAGGCACTGTGTTCTCCCTGCTGGCCCTGCTGGTTCTGGTTAAGCAGGTGATGAGCTCAGCCCTGCAGGACATGAACCGCATATGCCAGCCCCGCTATGTGGCCCTAATATGCAGTGGTGGAGGTGCCAGTGCCCTCAGGGTGCTGCTCAGTGGTCCTGTGCTGCTGGTCACTGGCCTAATGCTGGGTTGGCTGGTCACTGCCCATGCTCAGCCATTGGCTGCCATGCTGTTTATGGGCATAGCGTGGCTGCCTCAGGTTTGCTCTTGCTGCTGGGTTTGCTGCTGTACCAGGGGGGTGTGACTGGACACTGCCTTCCCATCCATGCAGCCATTCCCTCTACCCACAGTGACCATGGTGGCAATGGCAGAGTCTTCAGCATTTCAAGATGGTTGTCTGCTCATTAGTGTCATGAGACCACATCTAGCATCGCCATCCTCATCTGACCCAGCGAGAGCCTCTTTCCTATCACCTGCCTCAATGTCCACATAACTGTGCCCAGGCATGAATGAATGTATGTGTGTGTGTGTGTATGTGTGTATGTGAATGTGTGTGCACGTATGCTCATGCATGGGCATGAAGGGAATAGTGAGTATGAGTGTGTACACATTCCCAGAACTGTATAGCCCTTCTGTGGGATTCAGTGATGTGTGACTAAGAGCCTATGTGTACCCACACAACCACACCATGGGAAGGGAAATGTGTGTCTCCTTGGAACTTTGTTTTTGTGTCCACATAACTGTCAGAGTCTGCCTGTTTATATCTGGGGTCTCTAGGCCAAGGAGTATCTAGGATATTTGAAGATTCTTGCCAGGACCCCTGAAGTCTAAACCAACTCTGTAATACCTGTTAGGGATTTCCACAAGAGTGACTCTTGGCCATCCCAGAGACTGCACCAGTAACCCTTCACTGAAGAGGATAACTGGTAGCAAAGTGGAGAGAACATGGGCTCTGGAATGTGACAGATTTGGATTAGGATTCTCCCTCTGTTACTTACCAGCTGGGGAACTTGGGCAAGTGATTTAAGCTCTCTGAGCCTCAGTTTCTTGAAGGTCATGGTTGTCGTCATAGTCATGCCATTTGATTGGTGAGGGTGCAGTGACACCCAGTACGGAAGGACTGGCACATGGCAGACGTGCAGTAAAAATGGTGGCTGCTGAAACAAAATAAAACTAACAGAAAAACTCTTCTCCCAAGGAAACAGGTGATTCCCTCAGGAGCTGCCCTCTTCTTCACTTCTGGCTGCAGGCTGGTAGGTCTCAGAATAGCATATCAGGCCTGATAAAGAAGGAAATAGACTTTATACACTGAATGAGTTCAAATAATTAGCTAGTATGTGTTGGTTTAAGCCAGAAGAATACCCTTGTGATGGGACTTTGGAGGTGCTTCATCAAAGAGGCCAGAATAAGCAAGTACTCTTGATGTAGGGCCATTGATTTTCTTGAGACAAGGCATATCCTAGCAAAGACCCTAGGAGATGGGACAAACTTCCTGCTGGGGTGACTCTTGGGGGACTTAAAAAAGTGATGGCTGGCACTAAGTGAAGCAGAAATTCCTGGGGTGCCATATCAAATGTTAAAGGCAGGAACAAAGAAGCTGAGGGAAGCAGGCATGCTAGAGTGGATGTATTATGTGAGGCCAGAGGATCTGGCAGACAATTATGTTCCACAGGAAGACCCAGAGGTCACATTATTCCCCAAGGCCATCATCAATGTGCTAGTGAGAGATACCAGCATCAGAAATTCAGTGGTGGCCTTCTCTGTAGGCCAGGGCTGATAGTAGGGAAAGCAGATACAGTCTTCAGAAGCCAAGCAGCAGATCCAGATGCCAGGAGGCCACAGTTACCTGAAAGATTGGCAAGGTCAAAGGGGTAGTCAAATGAGCTTGACCTCTGTGCAATTGTGAACATGATTAAGGGAACATGGTGTCTCTGGGAGCAAGAGTGCTGGTCAATAGTTGTAACAAGAATAACAATGCAAGGGCAGGGATGGAAGCTGAGGATGATTGCCTCAATAAAAAGTAACAGTCTGGCTCATTTCCCATATTTGAGCCAATTTTCAGATACAGAACATCCAGGGGATATGACTGCCTGTCATGTGAAAGGAGTGAAACAGTTGACCATGGGATCCACTGGTTATGTCACATATTGCATCATCTAGAACCAGCAAGCCTCACAGAACTCTGGAATAGCCTCTAAAAATTCAGCTCAAGAGCCAGCCTGGAGCAATGCTCTGGAATTATGTGGTGTATGCATTAAATCGGCAACTTCTATGTGATGCTGTGTCCCCACGGGGAAGAATATATACTTCCGAACCATGGAGTAAAAGCAAGTGTATCTGTACATCGCTGCCAATGGCCAGCTAGGGATTTTATCCCTCTATACTCCTGTTGACCTTAAAAAACAAAAGAGCCAGTTATTTTACCAGCAAAATGGGTTTTGTGAATAGCCGAGGAATTGCAATTCAGGACAAGCAAACTATGGTGAACCACAGGCAAGTCTGGAGAACAGAAGAAGGGGCTTGTTTTTATAGGGGAAAGGAGGAAGCTGGGAGGGGCTGTTTCACCGAGTTCTTGTTGGCTGGACTGTAGGTGGGCAAGGAGAAAATCTTCCTTCTTCTTGTTGCGGTATGTAAAGTAAGCTTCTTCCTATTGGGGGGGTGGGAGGTAGGCTTCTTACAGCAAGTGGTAGTGCCTGAGAGTTCCCCCGTCAGAGCTTCCTAACTCCATTTTAAATGAGGCTTTATTTATTTTCACACACCGTACTTAGAGTTTTGCAGAGTTGGAGGTCCTGGTGAACAAAAGGGACATACTCTGGCCAGGGGACATAGAAGACGTTCCACTGAAGTGCATGTTACCCCTGCTGCCTGAGTACTTTGGACCACTTGTACCCAAGACCACCAGGGTAGAAGGGGACCGTGGGTACCATGGTTAAGCCACTCCCCCATCTGTGAGGAAAAGTGGATCTGTGTGATGTGGGAGGCAGCCTGTGGCAGTCATTATGGGACTGTATTTTTCAGAGTTCCAACTGAGGGGAGCATAACTGAGCAATGTTTCCAGCTTCTGCATTTAGAAATCCATTACCACTATGGCACCAAGGCTGCCCATCCCACTCACTTTTCCCCATCAATGCTGGGTGCCCCAGCAGGGCAGGGCATTCCTGGGAGATGGGGAACTCCTCTGATGGGCTGCTTTGGCTCCATCCCTCCCATTGACCATTGACCTTGCCAAACTTTCTTAGAACTGCCTTCTTCCAATCAACCTTCACTGCTCTCCTTCTCCAGAGTCAAATAAACATCTTTGGCGAGGGCTCTCCAAGACCTCCTTGGTTCCCTCCCAATCTTCTCTCATAGGCATTGTGCCTAATAAATCTCTCACCCTGTCTTAATCCTGTGCTAGCATCTCTTTCAAAGAGAAACTGTAGTATGCATCAGCATTGACTGAAAATATGATTCAACTTGTGGCATTTAAGGAAAGTGTATCCTAAATCTAGGCTGCTTTGTAACCTAATAAGGCCATAGGTATTTCTTGCTTCTTGTATATACCAACTAGTTTTCTTTCATTCACTAAGGATAATCTGTACTCTTAATCCACTGAGCAACCTTTCAATTCTTTCTCACTTAATATACACCAGGGAGGATCAGCCAACAAGACAGTGAGAATATGTAGTTTCCCCACAATTACTAGAAAAGCATCTCAACACATGTGCCCTTCTGAAAATAGAATACTTCTTGGACAGGATCTATATTAGAGAGTGAAGTAGGGATATGTAGGAGGTAAAAATAATGAAAGTCAAGACCTCCACTTGCTTCAACTGTCTGATATGTGTACTTTGTTTAGTCTTTTCAATGGCTTTGGATTCTAATAAGGAAGCTCACAAAATGGTTTGCAGAAAGAATATTAGTGAAAGGCTTATCATATACTTCACGCATAAGTCTGTGGATCAGGAAGCACACATTTTACAGTGCTAACCAACTTACTGAATAAATAGATGCCTGTTAATGGATGAATTAGTACATTCGTATTTACATTACTAATATGATCAGCCTAAATATTTTATAGCATCTATTATAGAAGCTTTCAGGCAACTGACGCCTCCAGCATTTCATTGATTGGACATGAAAAGTATCTTTGAAAAATGGGTTTGAGTCAATGCAGGCCATAGAGGTAAAACTGATGAGCTGGTGTGACAGACAAATAAGTAGAGCGAGGTGTCATTAAACGGATCCTTCTGGTACCATGAGTGGGAGAAGCACAGCACTGCATGAGTGGCTTAGCCAATGATGAGAACAGCTGACATCCAAACAGCCTAAATGTTGTTATCACAAAGCAGTTGATAATTTGGAGAAAGGCAAATTTGATGTGTTTGTTTCAGAGTGGAACTCACGTCAGAGGATTCTACAGTGTTCAGTATAATCATGATTTCCAGCTAGGTAGGAGGCAAGTTTCTGGCCTTTGCAGGTTTTTGACATCCTGAGAAAGAAAAAGTTCTCCACTTTCATCCCATTTACCACTTTTCCCACAATTGTATCTCACAGTGGAGGTTAAAGGAAGTTAGTTACAGGGAATTTCTGTTAAATATGGTAATAGATAAAGAATAAAAGGGAAATGATAGCATATGCCAAAATTAAGGAGACAATAATCCTTTTACGGATGTGTTCTGAAGAATCCAAACATTTTTGTGACATTTTAGACAGCAAAAGTCATTTTTATACCGAAGTAATGTAGGGTTTGTGCAAACCTTCATATCAGTTGATAAAGAAAAATATTACTTTCATAGGTTCACACAAGAAGTTCAAGTATTTCATCTCAGCTTCGATTTTTAAGCCATTTTCCTGCAAACTGGCAAATTTCTGCCTACAGCAAACTGATGAAAATTCATGGGTGTTTTCATTCCTCTAGTTAAGGGAGGAATAGTAAAACTTTTGCCTTAGATCAAACTTTTGAATATTTGAGGGGGAGAAAAAAAAACCACATCACTTCTCAAATGTGAATACCCAAAGTGAAATGTGGCCGTTTCTTACATTTTTAGATGCCTGGAAGTTTTCCACAAACTTCTATAACAGTCACTCTGCAGGCTTCTGCTATAAATGTTTCAGGAACTATCTAGGGAAATATTCTATTGAGAGGGAGAGGGAAGGCAGGATTATCTAGCAGATAGAGCGTGGAATTTGGACTTAGACAACCATCTGAGACCTGCACCTGCCTCTTCCATTGCCTTATGGTGCAGCACTGTATAAATGATTCAGACTCTCTTTGCTTATATTTTTCCCTGTGGCAATAGAGGGAAATGGGCTAAGCATTAGCCCCTTCTCAACAACCAGAGAATACCATAAAGGTAAATACGACATTGTCTGTAAAGTGCTATGACCTGTAATCCAGAAAAACAGTGCAGAGATGTGAGGGTACAGAGTTTGTAGAGATTATAGCATCCTCGCATGGAGACCTGTCTAGCCTGCCCCTCACTTTTGTGTTTAGTCGGGGGTCCCTATGACACAGTTGACAGTAAGTTATTGCCAGTTGCTAATTCCTTCAACACACACCTTTCTTTCAGCATCTGGAGCATATTAACATTCCTCTCACAAAGTCAGTGAAGGGAGACAACCCATAACATCCAATCAACTTGCATCTATTGATTGTCTAATATGCAAAATGCATTCTACTAAGTATTAGACCTTTAACGAGAGTCTATTAGAACAATAACAATTTATAAGGTGGAGTTGCTATTCTCAAAATGTTTGTAATCATGATCTAGTTATAAAGGAGGTAATTCTGGAGTGTTAAAAATCAGATAAAAGGGGGGCGCCTGGGTGGCTCAGAAGGTTAAGCGTCTGCCTTCGGCTCAGGTCATGATCCCAGGGTCCTGGGATCGAGTCCCGCATTGGGCTCTCTGCTCCTTGGGAGCCTGCTTCTCCCTCTGCCTCTCTCTTTCTGTCTCTCATGAATAAATAAATAAAATCTTTAAAAAAAATCATATAAAAGGGAGGTGCCTGGGTGGCTCAGTCGTCAAGCGTCTGCCTTCGGCCCAGGTTATGATCCCAGCGTCCTGGGATTGAGTCCCGCATCGGGCTCCCTGCTCAGCCGGAAGCCTGTTTCTCCCTCTCCCATTCCCCCTGCTTGTGTTCCCACTCTCGCTGTCTCTCTCTCTGTCAAATAAATAAAATCTTAAAAAAAAATACAAAAGGGACATAGATGACAATTGATAGAAATAATGGTTCTAAGGAGTTTAGAGGAGGAAAGGTATGAGGGTTCAAGGTGACCCCTTTGCCTATGATTTTAATTCGTAATTAGGAGAAAGAGAATACATGAACATAGAAAGAAGAATGAATACTCAGAAGTATAAAAAATAAAATTATATCTTTGCAGTTATCATGATAAAAAAGTGATTCCTTAATATTGATGGCTGCCATCATATATTTCACTGTTCTCACTGAATTTAAGCAAATTTGTTCTGTCTTATTATTTCTTTCATTTGCTAAGTTTGAGAAATGTTGATGGCTTGTTTGAAACCCAGTTCTGTTAGTTAATGTGAATGTGTCTTATGAAATAAATTCAGAGTCATGTGCTACAACAGGAGGAGAATGGAATGAAGATCGCAGTGATCTCACTGTGACCAATGGGCAATCAATCTCTCAAGGCATCTGTGGGTTCATTTGTAAAATAAAAGAGTTGAGCTAAATTTCATAGGCCAGTTCTAAAATTTTCTGGAAAGAAATGCTGCTTAAAAGTTCTGTATTTCCTTGTGTTGCTAGGGAGCTCATCTTGCTTTTGTATCTGTCTGATCCACAACCATTTTTTGTCATTAAGATCAATATCTCAATTTCATAGACCGTGGAGGCTGCTGGTAGAGGAGGAACACATGGTAATACAGTGCTCTCCAAAAGCTGCTCTAACTGTAATTCTTAGTTTAATCCCATTTAGGCTGGACATTCCTAAGATCTATTAAATTTTAATACCCAACTCCAGAGAGCTTTGTTTGGTCTTGCCTGTAAGTACTAACTTAAATGAACAGGCTGGCTCTTGGTAATAGAACTTGTGTGTCAGCAAGCAAGGCATCTGTAAGACCGAACCCAGCACTCATGCTGGGAGTATATTGCCATGCACTTCTATTTCAAAGCATATTGGCAAAATATTTGTAAATACAATAATGCGTATCACCAAAAGGATTGACAATGTCAAAACATCCAGTCAATTCAGAGAAAATAGTAACCCAATTTTAAATGAAGTATGAGAAATGTCATTTAGGTAAGTGCAAAATCGGAAATTTTATTTATTTTTTTAAACTGGCCTGTTTTAATGTGTCATGTTTACAGCCTATGAAAAAAAACGAAAATTTATTCATCCTGCATGGTATAAATAATGCAAATGATGTTGTATATGGATTAAAAGGTCAGCTTTGTTGAGCATAAAAGAGAAAATCTCTTCTCCAAGAAATTTTCTAGACTTGTAAAAGTATGGTTTTAAATAGCTAACATTATAAACTGTCAATAAATAACTGTGGCCCCAAAAAACACATCTATTTTAACATATTTTGGAATGGGTTCACTTATTCATATGAGGGACTTTAGTGAAAGTGTACGATGTATCATGTTCAGTCTGAGTCAGCACTGTCCAACAGGAGTATAATGCAAGTCACGTGCAATTTTAAATTTTGTAGTTTCCACACTGAGAGAAGTAGAAAGACACAGGTAAATTTCATTTTTTTGGTAAATTTTAACACAATATATGTACAATATTATCATCTCAACATAAAAATTATTGAGCTACTGTAATTTTTTTTAACTAAGACTTCAAAATTCAGTGTGTATGTGGCTTATAGCTCAAGTCATTTTGGACTAGCCACATTTCAAGTTTATGATAACCGTATGTGGCTAGTGACTGGGTCTAGATAGTGGGATGGATACAATAATAAGCAACACAGGCATGACCACTACTTAGAGAGAGTTCATAGTCTAGTATGGAAAACAGACTCTGAACAGTAAATCGAAGTGTAAAATTTTTACTTTTTACAGTGTCTAAAAAGGTTTACATAAAATTAATATTGTTAAAATAGGTATTTAATGCATTTTCACTTTACGTATGTTATAGATAATGTGTTCCCTATATTGGTGAGATCATTCTTGTCATTTTTTAGGAATGCATCTAAATTATCACTCTTTTGTAGTCCATTAATATGATTTTATATTTGTGCTTCCCATTTTTCCTCCATCAGTATTGCACTATAAGTTTGAAGTTAAAGAATCATGAGCCAGGAGCATAATAATACTTTAATATCATTATATATGGTTAAAAAATAGAGTAGCTAGGTACAAAATAAAGATAGGCTATCAGAGAGAATTTTATTAGGACAAAAAAGTCAACATTTTTTTCCATGCCCTTCCTTAGCTTTATAATTTCTGTGATTTCTGCTGACATGTGTTTGCAAAGGCTTTCTACTATTAAGTCTATAGACCTTCTCTAGGTTTATTATATAAGTGGTTTATTCCATATGAAATCTTGCAATTATACCTGATTTATACATGAAAACTGATGTGAATAAAATAATTAGGCATTAAAATAATAAGAGTATAAAACAATTAAAAATATAAAAAGAATAGTTTATACATAACATAAACTCTGTGTTGCTTAAAGATTTGCCTTAATAAATTCCATGTAGCTCAGGCTTAGTTATGGACGGTGCTGAGGATGGTTATATATTTACTGAGATTTGAAGAATGCCAGAAAGCACAGATGAACTAGAAGTGTAATGTTCACGCATTTAACTAAAAATACATCTTTTCCCTTGTTACTTCCTAACTAAAATTGCTATAGAATGTCAGACAGAGAAGATTGTATGGACTGGAAGAGTCAATTCCATGAGAGAAACTTCCCTGAGCTGAAACTTAATGACTGGATAGTGCTGGATTTTTCAGGAAGATGTAGGCAGGTCTTTCTCACTTGGAAAAGCAACATAAATAAAGTAAGAGAGTTGACACTGGCAAGAGCTGTTGATAGAATAAAGCAGATGGCATAAGTTTGAGAAATTACAGTGGAAGTTAAAAAAGGATGAGCAATCTAAGGCTAGTTAATGGAGACTTAGAATCTTAAACTTGATCCAATAGGTGATATGGTACCAATATAGTTTTAAATCAGGGAAGTGGCATAATGAAAATGGCATTTTTGGAAGATTCATCTAGTAGAGGTGACGGGATTGATTTAAAGAGGCTGAAGGAAAATATCAAGAAGGTAGAGTTGAGAGACCAGATCCAATAATAGATTTGGAAGATTTAAAACAGGCCTTCTTAAAATGGGAGACTCATGCTTTTTTGACAGTATAGGAGATGGAACTGGTAAAAAGGGATAGTAAGAGAAGGCTGAGGAAAAGTAGAATAAATGCATGATTAAGTGTATTCAGAAAGTAGGCTATAAAGTAGGATTCAGGGCTCTGGTTGTAGAGGGGGCTGGACATAAAAAGAACAAAAGACAAATGGACAATGCAGCAGAAAGCAGTGATAGTTTGAACTGTAGAGGTGAGTTTTCTTAAGTTTTTCTTGTCCAGCATAAGATCTAGTGGGGTTACATTTTATATTATTACTCTTAGACCTCATTCCTCAGAGCTGAAGTAAATTAAAAGTTGGTTGAAAAATTACTAGGTGAACTGTGGTGATACCTCCATGTCCTTTCTAAAAACATACATATTTTGGATTGAATTATTTAGGAAGTTATACAGCAAAACAGGATTTATGTTTGCTTTATTTTGACATATGGTTTACAATTTGAAAACTTTGCCCTGGGATGGCGTTGGATAAAATTTTGATGATAAAATTGGGCATGGTGAAAACAAAAATCACAAAATTCAGACCAGTAATAGACTTTACAAATCATATAATTACATGGGTAGAAAAACAACAAACATTTATTGACTGTCAGGTGCCAAGCCTATTGAGGACATTGAAAAAATATATATATGTAGGAAAAAAAAGAAACAAAAAAACCCCCTGAAAACCAGATTCACTACAGTCTGGTAAAGGAAATGGTCATTAAACAAATGAATGAACACATATATAATTATACATTTTGAAAAGTGCATGTTATGGGGCGCCTGGGTGGCTCAGCCGTTTGGCGTCTGCCTTCGGCTCAGATCATGATCCCAGGGTCCTGGGATGGAGCCCCGCATCGGGCTCCTTGCTCGGCAGGGAGGCCTGCTTCTCCCTCTCCCACCCCCCCTGCTTGTGTTCCCTCTCTCGCTGTCTCTCTCTCTATCAAAAAATAAATAAAAATCTTTAAAAAAAAAAGTGTGTGTTATGAGTTGAATTGTGTCCCCTCCCAAAATTCATATGTTTAGGTTCTAATTCCCAGGATCTCAGGATGTGACCTTTTTTTGGTAATAGGTTTGTTGCAGATGTAATTACCTTCAGAGGAGGTTATGATGGAGTAGTGTGGGCCCCTAATTCAATATGACTGATGTCCTTATAAAAGGGGAAATCTGGATACAGACATGAACACAGGGAGAACGCCATATGAAGGTGAAGGTAGATATCAGGGTGATGTTTCTATAAGCCAGGAATGCCAAAGATTACTAGCAAACCACCAAAAACTAGAAAATAAAAGACATAAAACAGATTCTTCCTCACAGCCCTCAGAAGGAATCAGTTCTGCTGACACTTTGATCTTGGATCCAGAACTGTGAAACAATACCTGTTTGTTGTGTAAGTCACCCAGTTTGTGATATCTTGTTATGGCAGCCCTAGCGAAATAATACAGTCTTGCAAAGAAGAATTATTGGTGACACTGGGGGTGAGTAAGGGGATAGAGGCTTACTTTGGATTGGATGGGCAATGGGGGCCACTTTGAAGAAGTTATATTTAGTCTATACCTGAAAAGGGGGAGTGAACCAGCCATGTGAGGTCATGTGGGAAGAGCAATCTGGAAAGAAGAAAGAATATATGCAAAGCAAAGAACTTGGCCCAAGTAAGACCGTGTGTCAGAAGCATAGCCAATGAAGGTCATAGTGGCACAAGTGAGACTAGATAGACCTTGGTAAGGAATTGGAATTTTATTCTAATAGCAATAAGGAGACTGTCATGGGCTTTAAGTCAGTGGTGACATGATCCAATTTACATTTTTTTTAAAGATTTTATTTATTTATTTGAGAGAGAAGCACAGGGGGAGAGGGAGAAGCAGACTCCCTGCTGAGCAGAAAAACTATGCAGGGCTCGATCCTAGGACTGTGAGATCATGACCCGAGCCAAGTGCAGATGCTTAACCAACTGAGCCACGCAGTCGCCCCTAACTTACATTTTAAAATAAATTCTAACTACTATGTAAAGAATGGTATGGAAGGGGAGGTAGAGAACATAATTAGAAAATGACAGCATCAGACCAGATATTCAGCCTTGAAATAGGTTTGTGGCAGCAGTATATAGATGAAGTTTGTCTGGCCACCAAACAAAGGTCTAAGAAAAAGGCAGAAAAATGGAAGTTAAGTGAAGTGCACGGTGACCACAGTGTATCAAACATTTTTTTTCTCTTTTCTTTTTTTTTACTAACATATAATGGATTATTTGTTTCAGGGGTACAGGTCTGTGATTCATCAGTCTTACACAATTAGTGCTCACCATAGCACATACCCTCCCCAATGTCCATCACCTAGCCACCCCATTCATCCCACTCCCCTACACTCCAGCAACCCTCAGTTTGTTCCCTGAGATTAAGAGTCTCTTGTGGTTTATCTCCCTCTGGTTTCATCTTGTTTCATTTTTCCCTCCCCCTATGATCCTCTGTCTTGTTTCTCAAATTCCTCATATCAGTGAGATCATATGATAATTGTTTTTCTATGATTGACTCATTTCGCTTAGCACAATACCCTCTAGTTCCGTCCATGTCGTTGCAAATGGCAAGATTTCATTTTTTGATGGCTGCGTAATATTCCTGTGTGTGTGTGTGTCTGTGTGTGTGTGTGTGTGTATCTCCTTTATCCATTCATCTGTTGATGAACATCTAGGCTCTTTCCACAGTTTGGCTATTGTGGACATTGCTGCTATAAACATTGGGGTGCACGTGCCCCTTTGGATCACTACATTTGTGTCTTTGGGGTAAATACCCAGTAGTGCAATTGCTGGGTTGTAGGGTAGCTCTATTTTCAACTTTTTGAGGAACCTCCATACTGTTTTCCAGAGTGGCTGCACCAGCTTGCATTCCCACCAACAGTGTAGGAGGGTTCCCCTTTCTCCATATCCTCACCAACATCTGTCGTTTCCTGACTTGTTAATTTTAGCCATTCTGACTGGTGAGAGGTGGTATCTCATTGAGGTTTTGATTTGTATTTCCCCGATGCTGAGCAATGTTGAGTACTTTTTCATGTGTCTGTTGGCCATTTGGATGTCTTCTTTGCGAAAATGTCTGTTCATGTCTTCTGCCCATTTCTTGATTGGATTATTTGTTCTTTGGGTGTTGAGTTTGATAAGTTCTTTATGGATTTTGGATACTAGCCTTTTATCTGATATGTCATTTGCAAACATCTCTCCCATTCTGTCAGTTGTCTTTTGGTTTTGTTGACTGTTTCCTTTGCTGTGCAAAGGCTTTTAATCTTGATGAAGTCCCAATAGTTCATTTTTGCCCTTGCTTCTCCTGCCTTTGGCAATGTTTCTAGGAAGAAGTTGCTGCAGCTGAGGTCAAAGAGGTTGCTGCCTGTGTTCTCCTTTAGGATTTTGATGGACTCCTGTCTCACATTGAGGTCTTTCAACCATTTGGAGTCTATTTTTGTGTGTGGTGTAAGGAAATGGTCCAGTTTCATTCTTCTGCATGTGGCTCTCCAATTTTCCCAACACCATTTGTTGAAGAGACTTTTTTTTCCATTGGACATTCTTTCCTGCTTTGTTGAAGATGAGTTGACCATAGAGTTGAGGGTCCATTTCTGGGCTCTCTATTCTGTTCCATTGATTTATGTGCCTGTTTTTGTGCCAGTACCATACTGTCTTGATGATGACAGCTTTGTAATAGAGCTTGAAGTCTGGAATTGTGATGCCACCAGCTTTGCTTTTCTTTTTCAACATTCCTCTGGCTATTCGGGGTCTTTTCTGGTTCCATACAGATTTTAGGATTATTTGTTCCATTTCTTTGAAAAAAGTGGGTGGTATTTTGATAGGGATTGCATTAAATGTGTAGATTGCTCTAGGTAGCATAGACATTTTCACAATATTTGTTCTTCTAATCCATGAGCATGGAATGTTTTTCCATTTCTTTGTGTCTTCCTCAATTTCTTTCATGAGTATTCTATAGTTTTCTGAATACAGATTCTTTGCCTCTTTGGTTAGATTTATTCCTAGGTATCTTATGGTTTTGGGTGCGATTGTAAATGGGATCAACTTCTTAATATCTCTCTCTTCTGTATCATTGTTAATGTATAGAAATGCCACTGATTTCTGTGCGTTGATTTTATATCCTGCCACTTTACTGAATTCCTGTATGAGTTCTAGCAGTTTTGGGGTGGAGTCTTTTGGGTTTTTCACATAAAGTATCATATCATCTTCAAAGAGTGAGAGTTTGAATTCTTCTTTGCCAATTCAGATGCCTTTTATTTCTTTTTGTTGTCTGATTGCTGAGCCTAGGACTTCTAGTACTATGTTGAATAGCAGTGGTGATAGTGGACACCCCTGCTGTGTTCCTGACCTTAGGGGAAAAGCTCTCAGTTTTTCCCCATTGAGTATGATATTCACTGTGGATTTTTCATAGATGGTTTTTATGATGGCTTTTATGAAATCCTCTATCCCTACACTGTGAAGAGTTTTAATCAAGACAGGATGCTGTACTTTGTCAAATGCTTTTTTTGCATCTATTGAGAGGATCATATGGTTCTTATTCTTTCTTTTATTAATGTATTGTATCGCATTGATTGATTTGTGGATGTTGAACCAACCTTGCAGCCCAGGGATAAATCCCACTTGGTCGTGGTGAATAATCCTTTTAATGTACTGTTGGATCCTATTGGCTAGTATTTTGGTGAGAATTTTTGCATCCATGTTCATCAGGGATATGGGTCTGTAGTTCTCCTTTTTGATGGGGTCTTTGGTTTTGGGATCAAGGTAATGCTGGCCTCATAAAATGAGTTTGGAAGTTTTCCTTCCATTTCTATTGTTTGGAACACTTTCAGAAGGATAGGTATTGATTCTTTAAATGTTTGGTAGAATTCCCCCGGGAAGCCATCTGGCCCTTGGCTCTTGTTTGTTTGGAGGTTTTTAATTACTGCTTCAATTTCCTTACTGGTTATAGGTGTGTTCAGGTTTTTTATTTCTTCCTGGTTCAGTTTTGGTAGTTTATACATCTCTAGGAATGCATCCATATCTTCCAGATTATCTAATTTGCTGTCGTATAGTTGCTCATAATATGTTCTTATAATTGTTTGTATTTCTTTGGTGTTGGTTGTGATCTCTCCTCTTTCATTCATGATTCTACTTATTTGGGTCATTTTTCTTTTTGATAAGTCTGGCCAGGGGTTTATCAATCTTACTGATTCTTTCAAAGAACCAGCTCCTAGTTTTGTTGATCTGTTCTATTGTTCTTTTGGTTTCTATTTCATTGATTTCTGCTCTGATCTTTATTATATCTCTTCTCCTGTTGGGTTTAGGCTTTATTTGCTATTCTTTTTTTTTTTTAAAGATTTTATTTATTTATCTGAGAGAGAGAATGGGAGACAGAGAGCATGAGAGGGGAAGGGTCAGAGGGAGAAGCAGACCCCCCACTGAGCAGGGAGTCTGATGTGGGACTCAATCCCGGGACTCCAGAATCATGACCTGAGCCGAAGGCAGTTGCTTAACCAACTGAGCCACCCAGGCGCCCCTATTTGCTGTTCTTTCTCCAGCTCCTTTAGGTGTAGGGTTAGGCTGTGTATTTGAGACCTTTCTTGTTTCTTAAGGAAGGCTTGTATTGCTATATACTTTCCTCTTAATACTGCCTTTGCTGCATCCCAAAGATTTTGAACAGTTGTGTTTTCATTTTCATTGGTTTCCATGAATTTTTTTTAATTCTTCTTTAATTTCCTGGTTGATCCATTCATTCTTTAGTAGGATGCTCTTTAGCCTCCATGTATTTGAGTTCTTTCCAACTTTCCTCTTGTGATTGAGTTCTAGTTTCAAAGCATTGTGGTCTGAAAATAGGCAGGGAATGATCCCAATCTTTTGGTACCAGTTTAGACCTGATTTGTGACCCAGGATGTGATCTAATCTGGAGAATGTTCCATGTGCACTAGAGAAGAATGTGTATTCTTTGCTTTGGGATGGAATGTTCTGAATATATCTGTGAAGTCCATCTGGTCCAGTGTGTCATTTAGAGCCTGTATTTCCTTGTTGATTTTTGCTTAGATGATTTGTCCATTTCAGTGAGGGGGGTGTTAAAGTCCCCCACTATTATTGTATTATTGCTGGTGTGTTTCTTTGATTTTGTTATTAATTGGCTTATATAATTGGCTGCTCCCATGTTAGGGGCATAGATATTTAAAATTGTTAGATCTTCTTGTTGGATAGACCCTTTAGGTATGATATAGTGTCCTTCCTCATCTCTTCTTATAGTCTTTGGTTTAAAATCTAATTTGTCTGATAAGGATTGCCACCGCAGCTTTCTTTTGGTGTCCATTAGCATGGTAAATGGTTTTCCACCCCCTCACTTTCAATCTGGGGGTGTCTTTGGGTCTAAAATGAGTCTCTTGCAGACAGCATATCGATGGGTCTTGTTTTTTAATCCAGTCTGATACCCTGTGTTTTTTGATTGGGGCGTTTAGCCCATTTACATTCAGGGTAACTATTGAAAGATATGAATTTAGTGCCATTGTATTGCCTGTAAGGTGACTGTTACTATATATTGTTTCTGTTCTTTTCTGGTCTGTGTTACTTTTAGGCTCTCTCTTTGCTTAGAGGACTCCTTTCAATATTTCTTGTAGGGTTGGTTTGGTTTTTGCAAATATTTTTAGTTTTTTTCCTGAAAGCTTTTTATCTCTCCTTCTATTTTCAGTGACAGCCTAGCTGGATATAGTATCCTTGGCTGCATATTTTTCTCATTTAGTTCCCTGAATATATCATGCCAGTCCTTTCTGACCTGCCAGGTCTCTGTGGATAGGTCTGCTGCCAATCTAATATTTTACCCTTGTAGGTTACAGACCTCTTGTCCTGAGCTGCTTTCCGGATTTTCTCTTTTTCTCTGAGTTTTACTATTAGATGTTGGGGTGTTGACCTATTTTTATTGATTCTGAGGGGGGTTCTCTGTGCCTCCTGGATTTTGATGCCTGTTTCCTTCCCCAAATTAGGGAAGTTCTCTGCTATAATTTGCTCCAATATACTACCTTCTGCCCCCCTCTCTTCTTCTTCTTCTGGGATCCCAATTATTCTAATATTGTTTTGTCTTATGGTATCACTTATCTCTTGAATTCTCCCCTTGTGATCCAGTAGTTGTTTATCTCTCATTTTCTCAGCTTCGTTATTCTCCATTATTTGGTCTTCTATGTCACTAATTCTTTCTTCTGCCTCATTTATCCTAGCAGTTAGAGCCTCCATTTTTGATTCCACCTCATTAATAGCCTTTTGATTTTGACTTGGTTAGATTTTAGTTCTTTTATTTCTCCAGCAAGGGATTCTCTAGTATTTTCTATGCTTTTTTCAAGCCCAGCTAGTGTCTTTATAATCGTCCTTCTGAACTCTAGTTCTGACATCTTACTAATATCTGTATTGATTAGGTCCCTGGCAATCGGTACTGCCTCTTGTTCTTTTTCTGAGGTGAGTTTTTCCATCTTGTCATTTTGTCCAGAGAAGAATAGATGAATGAGAGAACAAAATGCTAAAAGGGTAACAATGACCCCAGAAAAATATACACTAAACAAATCAGAAGAGACCCGAAACTGGTGGGAAAAGAAAGAGAAAAAAAAAAAAGAATATGATCAGGCTGGTGAATAGAACAGAGCCACACACTAGCTTTTGGGTGTATTTTGGTCTGTTAGAAGAAACTGCCTTCCAAAATTTTAAAGAAAGAAAAACTTATATATATTTATATAAATAAGGGTAAATATGATGAAGGGATGGGATATGACTGTAATGATGAAAATTAAGAAAGATTTTCAAAAAGGAATTGATAAGATGTTGGTTGAAAAAAGAAAGAAGAAAAATTAAAAAAAAAAAAAAGGAGAGAATGTGATCAGGTGGGAGACTAGAACAAAGCCATACACTATATTTAGGGTATATTTTGGTCTGTTAGAAGAAACTATCCCAAAATTTTAAGGAAAGAAAAACATATATATACAAAAAATAAGGTTAAATCCAATGAAGGGATAGAATATGATTGTAAAAATGAGAATTAAAAAAGATTTTTAAAAAGGAATTGCTGGGGTGCCTGGGTGGCTCAGTCGTTAAGCGTCTGCCTTCGGCTCAGGTCATGATCCCAGAGTCCTGGGATCGAGCCCCGCATCAGGCTCCCTGCTCCGTGGGAAGCCTGCTTCTCCCTCTCCCACTCCCCCTGCTTGTGTTCCCTCTCTCGCTGTATCTCTCTGTGTCAAATAAATAAATAAAATCTTTAAAAAAAAAAAAAAGGAATTGCTAAGGTAAGATGTTGGTTGGAAAAAGAAGAAAAATTTAAAAAAATAGAAAAATTAAAAAAATAAGGAAAATTAAAAAAATTAACTTTGAAAGACTAAAGAATCATGGGAAAAGAGCCATGAATTCTATGTGCTGTATTCCCCTAGCACTGGGGTTTGCCATTCTCATTGGTTGGTAAACTTGGTCTTGGCTGGATGTTCTTGCTGATCTTCTGGGGGAGGGGCCTGTTGCAGTAATTCTTAAATGTCTTTGCCAAGGTGGAATTGCACCAACCTTGCCAGGGGCCAGGCTAAGTAATCTGCTCGGGTTTGCTCATGGTAGCTTTTGTTCTGTGAAAGCTTTCCATACAGCTTTGGAGGACAAGAGTGAAAATGGCAGCCTCCCAATCTCTGGCCCCGGAGGAGCCAAGAGCTGGGGCCCCACTCGTCAGCAAGCCCTCAGAGAGAAGTAGTGAATCACTCCTGTCTCCCTGGTCTCCGGCTGCACTCCATACTCACCTAGCCTGTGACAGGGCATTTCTATCTCTGGCACACGACCCTGTTTGGAGTCTCTAAATCCAGTAGATTCCTGTGGTACAGTGTATCGAACATTAATAACACTTGGTCCTGTGTCCTTGCAACCTGCAAATGTGCAGTCAATGACTTTATAGTATTATTTGAAGTAGATAGTAAGGGGCTACTTTCATGGGTTGTATTGCAAATAAATGCACAAGCACCTGTATCGTATGTAAAAAGGCCAAAATGGATGGAAAGTAGTGACACAATGTCAAGAGCACAGAAATTATTTCCCCCCCTTGGAATCTACTTTTGGACTTGCCACTATTTGTTAATTGTGCCTCAGAAAAAGGAGTTCATAGGTCAGATAATTTCTAAGATGCCTATTAATTTTAAAATTTGATCTCCCCAACAATTGCACTTGTGGGTGCAGGGCCTAATAATATTCTTCTATATATTTGCACAAGGAGACGTGTATAAGGATCTGCACTAAAAACATTGTTTAAAACAGCAAATATAAAGGAACTTTAGTGTGCACCAACAAAAAGAAATAAAATATGCTATGTTTATATAACACAATGCTATTTAGCTGTTTAAAAGAATGAACTAGATCTATCTATATATATAAAATCACAGATACAGAATGTTGAATGCAAAAAGAAGTAGGTCTTAGAATGATACTTGAAAACGTTTACCTTTTATAGAAGCACATGTATGTAAAAATGCTAAAAGTAGGTAGGAAAGAAGCAATTCTGGTTAATTACTGGGCTGGAGAAGAAAACCGAGAGGGGATAGACTATAAAGAAAGCTTTTCAATGGGATACCTGGGTGGTTCAGTCATTTAAATGTCTGCCCTTCAGCTCAGGTCATGATCCCAGGGTCCTGGGATCAAGTCCTTCATTGAGCTCAGCAGGGATCCTGCTTCTCCCTCTCCCTCTGCTGCTCCCCCTGCTTGTGCTCTCTCTTTCTCTGACAAATAAATAAATAAAATATTTAAAAAAAGCTTTTCAAGTTAATGTTTTATATAAACTTGTATTTAAACTACATATAACTGTGTTTAAAAAGTTTGTTATACTATTCTTTGTATATTTAAATTAAATTAATTTTATGACTCCATAAATTAAAATACATTATTTTCATTTTTATCATGGAGAATAAAAGTCTCATTTTGATATATTGTATATTTTAATACCAAATTTTAATACCATTAATTTCCTAAGATTAGAGAAATCATTATATAACTTCCACTTACATCTTTCATAACTCCTTAAAGTTGGTGTATCATTCAGTTAATATGTAGTTTAGATATATTAAACACTATGCTCACATATTTTGCCTATAAATGCTATAAATATTTTAGAAATACACATTAGTAAGTGAAGGAGAATAAATAAATAACATTAGCTATTCCATTTTTTTTAATCATAGAAAAACTAATTTCCATGTTATGCTCTGATTCTGTTGAATTTCTGAATATCTTTATAGCTATTACAGTTCTATTCCCCTTTTTGGAAACTTAATAGAATGTGATCTTTTTTTATGTTAAAATGGACAAAGATTTTGCTGTATTAAGGAACAGAAGTGTTTCGCTGTTGTGGAGGGTGTAACTCTATTGTTTGATTTTTTAAAAAAAGAAAAAGTATAAGACGACTTCGAAAAAAAAAAAACCTGCCATATATTTGACAGGAGGTTCACAAATGTTACTTTACAGTCTTTTAAATGTTTGCTTCTGTCTTTCTTCTCTTCTCAGCCCATTGTCCCCATTCCTCATCTTACAGTTTTTGTTATACTTGAATGATGAGCTCAAAAGCATGAAAAGCTGTTGTTCTCAACCCTTATTAATGTTTCCCAACTTATTTTCCTGTTTGCGTGTTGACAGCCTGCCAAAATCACCCTCAGGTGAATTGTAAGAAGATTGGGGTAGCAGTCCTGGGACCCAAAATGTGTTGCAGATAATTAGTAGGTCAGATCTTTGTCACAGCAGATACGTGGCTACCCACACATCTCTATTTTTAAGCCTTGTGTGTCACACAATGTGTATTCATTGTCTGCTTTAGTGTGAAGAGCACATCTCTGCATTGTATATAATAGAGCTGCATTGAATGAGAAATGCTATTATTCTTCTGTCGTTTTGTACTGTCACTGGTTAACACGTAAGATATACATATTTGGTGAATAATTGAAACCACCTTTGGCTTTTAAGTAGCTTTAGAAAAGGGGAATTACCTATTTTGCTCCTCCTGAAGTAATCCAACCACTGCAGTCTTTGTTTTCCAATAAAGGCAGGAAACAAAAAAATCTCCTTAGATGATCACATTTGTTTTCATGCTAATTAGTTCTGACTAATTTGATTGGCAAGAATAGGAGGTCAGGAGATTAGTTCTTGAATCACACAGAATAGAAGAGCTTTTTTCAGTGTAAGATACGAGGTGATAAATTGAGGTAAAAAGAAGAAATTAGATTTTAGGATGATGAAAATGCCAAGGTTATCAGCAGGCTTTCACCAGAATCGATTGCAGAATAGCAGGTCATGAATTATTACCTAGGGATGTATTCCCTTAAATACTGTCTCATGGCACAGCCTCTGTTTGCATGTGTGTGTGTGTGTGTGTGTGTGTGTGCATGTGTTATATTAAAGAGTTGCACTTAACACTTGCCCCATTTTATTGTTCTCTTCTTGTGCCAACCTGTGTTTCAGTAGCAAAGGAAATTTATCAGTTTATGTAGTATCAATGGTCTCAAGGTATGATGGTTATGTAGTATGATATAACCAATTAGTTGCTATAATATAACCAGAAATGACTTATTCTTAAAAAAGTAGTAACACCAAAATCTGTCGTAAAGTCTGAAAAAAGCAGGAAAGATCATGCTTCCTCCTATAACTGGGAAGGTTAACTTGGAGAAGTCAAACAAACTCTAAAAATTATAGATTCCTTATCTGTAAAATGGGCATAAAAATCTTATAAGATTTTTATTGAATTGATATAGGTAAAAACCCTTTGAAATTTCTTAGATTTTTTTGTAAGTGTAAGGCATTAGTAATAATAATCTGAATATTGACCTTGGTTGCTTCTTTCCTAAATTAGCATTCATTCATTTTTCGAAAATTAATTGGTTCCTACTATTTTTCAAGTATGTACTATTCTAGGCACTGGGAAGATAGCAGTAAACAAAACAGAAAATAATTCTAATAATTCTAATTCATCGACCTTAGACCTCAGTGAATTAAAATAGCAATAATAGGTAAATTTATAATGTTAATTGGTCATAAGTGCTATAAAGTAAAGTAAGAGAAAGAGGATGCTTTATTTTATTTTATTTTTTTTAAAGATTTTATTTATTTATTTATTTGAGAGAGAAAGACTGAGAGAGAGAGAGCATGAGAGGGGGGAGGGTCGGGAGGGTCAAAGGGAGAAGCAGACTCCCTGCCGAGCAGGGAGCCTGATGCGGGACTCCATCCAGGGACTCGATCCAGGGACTCGATCCAGGGACTCGATCCAGGGACTCGATCCAGGGACTCCAGGATCATGACCTGAGCCGAAGGGAGTCGCTTAACCAACTGAGCCACCCAGGCGCCCCAAGAGGATGTTTTAAATAGGAGTCATTTGTAGAGTTCACTTGAAGGAGACAGTGGCCTAAGCAGTGAGTGAGGGCCAGATTGTTTATTGAAATACTAGTTTAAAGAAAATGTTCATTCTTGAATGGTCTTTCATTAGTCAATCAAAGCCATGTGTTTCACTTACCAATATTTGATTAAAAAAAAAAAACTCAGCCAAGTGGGTTTGGCATTTAAAACTTTTTTCTCATCCCATGCTTTTGTATTTCAAATAAAAATTTTAGAACTAATGCACCCTGCCTCACTTCTTTGATATGCACACGAAATTTTGTAATATAAGAAAATGAATGAAATGGTGGTTTTTTTTTTTTTTTGTAGGGTCATGTGAGTGCAATGTAACAAAAATTAATTTGGGTTTAACATATGCAAAGTCAAGGGTATATCCACTCCCCAAAATAACAATGCACTTGAAAGTTTTTTTAAAAAATGTTGGATTACCCCCCCCCCCACATACACACACACAAAACACATGCACACTTTTTTGGCACAGTTGCCCTAGAAAACAGGTTTAAAGGCAAAAGCTTATGTGCTAACATTTCATTAGGGAGGCAAATACCTAATTCCCTAATTAGGAGGGAAATTCCTAATTTCATTAGGGAGAGAAGGAAGGAAGAAGTGTATTACTAAATTGACCACAATGTCTTAGGCATGGCTGATTGCTCCATGGCTTCAAGAGACATTGTAGGAGAGTTCCTGTGAATTTCTGAATATCCTCAAGGTCTGTTGAGGTGGTGCATGAAGAATAATAAAATAGAATTTATGTGGTATCTCCCATCTCCCATTGCTGTTCCCGTGGAGCTCTTCTGGGTTTGGCCATCTGAAATACCAGATGCCAAGACAGCAGCAATGGCATCTGGGACCTGGAGTGCTTTTCTACTCATGGCATTGCCTTCCTGTCCACCTCAGTTTGCAGCCTCATGGGGCAGGTCAGATGAGCCAGTCACCTTGCGTGTGTGTTGAGTAGATCCTGTGGCTCTCAACTTTCAGTGGCAAGAGGGAAGGTTTGAGGTAGGATGATAGAGTTGTGTTCCAGGAAGTGGGGTGCTGTCTGATGGTGCCCATGAGAAACAAGAGAACGTGGGATCATCCACTATTTCATATCTGGCCTACTGAACAGATGGAGCATAAAATAAACCAGATAGAATTGGACCTCAATGAATTTCTTGCCACTAAAAGTCCTGTCTTCTCCATGGTCTACAGGAATGTGACAGATGTCAGGTAATCTTAATTGGGGGCAGGGGGAGGTGACATCAGTAATATTGAGTCAAAACTACAGCCCAGTCATTCCAAGAAGATCATAAATTTGTCTGGGACCTAGGTCTTATTGCAACCTATTATAAGAAAGAAAAGTCTCAACTATATTAGAAATCTATAAAATATAAATTAAACCAAAAAGGTAAAGTTGTCTTTTAAAATATCTATCAAATTGGTTAAGATAAAACATCAGTATACTGTACCATATTTTTGTTATATAAGAAGGACACATTTTCTTATAAAGCTAATGATTATATTAGTTTATTTGACTTTTAAAGAAATATATCTCATTTTTTAAGATTTTTCATTGCTACAGAATAACATATATTCTCTCTCACACACACATAAACACACACTCATACACACAGCAAAACAATAATTGTGGATTATATTAAGTCCCATATTTCTCAGAAGAGAGTAGCCACATGATGTGGGAAAAATATAGTGTAAGTTAGTTCAGCTGTTCTTGGTTCCCAAATTCCTAATGGGAGTACACAACCACTTGCAGTGAAGTATACGAAGAGTTGATCCCTTCCAGGTTGGGAAAGCCCATTTATTTATTTATTTATTTATTTAAAGATTTTATTTATTTATTTGAGAGAGAGAGAATGAGAGAGAGCATGAGAGGGAAGAGGGTCAGAGGGAGAAGCAGACTCCCTGCTGAGCAGGGAGCCTGATGTGGGACTCGATCCCGGGACTCCAGGATCATGACCTGAGCCGAAGGCAGTCACTTAACCAACTGAGCCACCCAGGCGCCCCAAGCCCATTTATTTAATGCACAGTTCCTTTATACCAGGTGTAGGGAAATTATGGCTAAAGGCTAACCCTGGACCACTGTATTATAAATAAAGTTTTATTGGAACATGGCTACTCTGATTCATTGACATATTGTCAATGGCTGCCTTCCAGAGTTGAGTAATTGCAACAAAGACCACATAGCCTATAAAACCTAAAGTATTTAAGTTTTCCAACTTTGTTTTATATTATTGACTTACATTAAAATTAATGAAGACTATATAGTCACAAATAATATACACCCTTACAAAGAGTATTCATAGACATTCGAAGCATTTCTGGGTTTCAAGCTAAACTTAGCATTAGCAAAACCTATCCCTGTTGAGGATGGGTCAAGTGTTCCAGGTTTCCAGCCACCCAGAAAACTCATTTTCTCATAGTCCACCCCCCTGACTCTAACTTAACAGCTGTTCGCACAAGGTCATCTTAACTAAAGATCAATCAATGATCTAATCATAAAATTGGGGGTGCCTATACATATGTATGTATATAGGCAAACTATGTAAAATGCCTTTTGTTAGAACACATTTATCTCTGCAAATTTATGCTGAAGACATATTTGTGTACAATTTTGCTAAAAAGTTTTTCATTCATATAACATTTGTATAAGAGAAATAAAAACAGTTCCTAGTGTTTAAAGATTGGTAAAATAAATTCTATTACTATTATGTTGTAATTATTATAAATTATATGTTGTGTAAAATGGCAAAATAGTTTACTACATACTATGAGTATGTAGAAGATGGTCACATTTTTCAAAAATTATGTTTTGAATAATACTGTGAGATATAATTGATGTCATTTTCCATTCCTGATAACTATAACTAACCCCCTCCCACCGTTAACACCAGACTACAAGGTAGATACTCACTGCTCTAAGGAGAAGAGTGAAAGCATCTTACAAAAGTGTTCAGTTTTTTTTTTTTAAGATTTTATTTATTTATTTGAGAGAGAGATAACAAGAGAGAGCACGAGCAGGGGGCAGAGAGAGGGAGAAGCACGCTCCCCGTGAGCAGGGAGCCCGACAGCTTGGCGCTCAATCCCAGGACTCTGGGATCATGACCTGAGCCTAAGGCAGACACTTAACTGACTGAACCACCGAGGCACCCTGAAAAGTGTTCAGCTCTTCCTTTAACTTTCAAGATAGAGTTTTTAAATTCAATTACCAGAGGAATAATCTGTAAACCAAAGCACATTTGGTATGTAAGAACTGGAAGGTTAAGGAAGAAAGTTTTTCTATGAGTTTTCCTATGAGTTGATATGGAAGATCATAAGTCAGAGCCTTGAGGATTCAGACCTGAGAAAAATCACTGAATAGGGATGAATGCATGGTAGGACATAAAATTATAATGCTCTGGTGAAATTAACTGCTGCAAGTATTTTTCATATTTTAAGCTGTTGAATTCTTGTGAAGTAGGTGCTACATTATTACTGCTATTTTGTAGGTAAGAAACTGAGGCACAAGCAGGTTAGTTAACTTGAACAGGGTTATATACAACTGGTAAGTAGTAGAGCTGGTATTTTAATTCGGGCAGTTTGGCTCCAGAGTACATGCCATTCACATCTATGCAATGCAGCTTCTCCAAGATATAGTAACATTTCTTCCACTACAAAAATAAATACGATCTGGCCACTTAAGGACTAGAAAGAGGAAAAGAATCAGAATCAAAAAGGAGATCAAGAGAGACAGTGTAGATGCATACATGATTGAATCTTGGCTCTGCCTTCTCCTGGGTTTGAACTATGCTATGGACTTAATATTTGTGTCTTTTCATAATTCATATGTTGAAGCCCTAATCCCCGCAGTGATGGTGTTGGAGATGGGACCTCTGGGAGGTAATTACATTATGAGGATAGGGCCTTCACAGTGGGATGAATACTCTTATAAGAACAGACCACAGAGAGCCTGCTTCCTTTTTGTCTGCTTTCTGCCGTGTGTATGCAGCCATCTGCAAATCAGGAAGAGGACTATCACCAGAACCTGACCATGCCAACACCTTGATCTTGGACTTCCCACACTCCAGAACTCTGAGGGATGTTTCTATTTAAACCATCCACTCTATGGTGATTTGTTGTAGTAGCCCAAACTGACAAAAACAAAGGGCATGGGTGGCAGTGAGGCATAGAAATAGGAAGCTGACCCATAGAGCTCCCTTCTCCATCACCAGCAGAGTACAACATAGAAATGGTGGCAATGAAGGTCCAGTGAAGGCAGAGAGAGGACTTGAGATAGCCATCACTCTGACTGTGTCAGTTACCTATTGCTGCATGACAAACTGTCCCACAATATAATGGCTTAAAACAACAACCATTTGCTTAGCTCTTAATCCTGTGAGTCCCAGTTTGGTCTAGTCTCAACCAGATTTACTCTTTTTTCTGTAAGCATCTGCCAGTTTTGCAACCAGTGGCAGATGATTGCTGGGGGCTTGCTGCTGTCAGGTGGCCTCACTTATGTGTCTGGCATTTGGCTGTTTTCTGTGACAGCTCTAGTCTTTTAATGTGGCTCCACGTCTTCCAGCAGAATAGCTTGGATTTGTTCACACAGTGTTCTTAGCAAGTGCAGCAAGACAGAGGACATGCCCCAACGCCTGAGTGTATTTCTAACCTCTGCGTGAGTCAAATTTGCTAACATCCCAATAGCCAAAGGAAGTCACACCACTGAGCCCAGAAGCAGTCTAGAAAGATTCAGAGTTAGCGGGTATGTTACTAGAGAGAGGGGAAGAAGTTGAAAACTTTTGGAATGGAGGAGTTACGTAGTTACCATGTACACCACTGTGGGAAGGGGGAGTGTGCAGAATATAGTTGGGTGTCCCATTTGTCAGGGAAATCATCTGTATCTTTGAGCAGAGGGACTGCTTGAACTAGGACCTGAATGGGAGTTCAAACGCAGGCCAAGGTGACAACCTAGTCAGCAACTGGACACAATACCAGGGAACTCTGCAGGAGAAGCTACCATGTGTTGCCTGTGACAAGGGAACATCAGCAGCAGATGTATCAGGAGCACGCACATATTCCAATACCATGTCTGTGGAGACCCCTCAGCCAAGCACCGTGTCTGTGTGCAAGCTGGGGCCTTCCCACCATGCCATCTGTCTTAGTCTTCTCAGGTTGCTCTAACAAAGTACCACAGACCAAGTGGTTTATAAACAGCAGAAATTTATTTCTCACAGTTCTGGAGGCTGCAAGTCTACTCTCAGGGTACCAGCATGGTCAGGATTGCAGACTTCTAGTGGTAGGTGGTAGAGGTTAGGGAACCCTGTGGGGACTCTCATAAGGGCTCTGCTGGCATGATCTAATCACCTCCCCAACGTACCTCCTGCTTCTTATACTATCACACTGGGGACCAAGTTTCAATATATGAATTTTGAGGGAGACAAACATCCAGATCATAGCACCATCATATTTTGGGGAGAAAGAAAAGACAAAAAGGAGGAAGAGGTTGAAACTGAAATAATGAGAGTGAGCTAATGTGGAAATGATTAAGTTAAACAAAAAGTGTTTCCATCATTTTAATATAGAAAATTCAAGTTTATTTTCCACGGCAAATGTGAAAAGGGAGATTTGTGAACACGTCCAGTAATAAATTGTCAAATGCCTGCACCTCTAAGTAGTGACATTAAATTTTAAACTACCTCTATTTTTATGCACATAAATAAACAAAAAGTGAGTATATTCACCCAAATGTTAAGTGTAGTAATCTTATGTGGTGAGTTTATGGATGACTTCTGTTTCTTTAATTTTTGTATGTTCTCTAATATCCTCAAATGAACATGTATCAGCTTTGCAATAAGGAAGGAAATTTTGTTTTAGAACAGATGCATTTGTGCCTTCACCCATTCTGTGCTCGATGAAGCTAGTTAATCTGAAAACTATTCCACCTTGAAGTGTTAATGAGCTAATAAGTCATTTCAGGGTGAGTTACTTCTCAAAACTGCTGAGATCATACCTCTAATAGCACTTGTGTTCTGTCTACTGGTAGCATGGGCCTGGCTCCAGCGAATATTACCTAATGTAAGAAAACATGAATAAATATGCTCACTGCCTACACAAATTCTTATAATCATCTAATTAATTGAAATAATTCCATTTTAATAAGTTGGTAACTACCCTTTGCTTCCACTCATTTTTCTATGTGAGGCCTTGATAGAACATGGCTTAATCTTTCATAAAATAGCAATAGAGTTCAAATTGACTTACATTCATTCTCAAAAACCTTGCCAGATATTAATACAGTTTTAAATCGATTCATTTAATTGCAGTTTGAAAAAGTGAAATATAAACTAGGTTGTGAATAACTATAGATGAGAAGCTTACAATTAACCATGATTGTAACATCATAAGAATGCCCCCAAGGCTTGTAATGTAAAGGTACAAACCTAATGTTAGGTACAAACCTAACCATAATGTTAAAAATCCATATAGAGTATTGGCTGTGCAAAATACCAGTTGATGTGAATTTTAGCTTTAGAATGATTGACTTACACACCAGTGTCTGCACATACATGCACATGAACACACACACACACACACACCACTCCAACACCACCAACACCATGACCACACACAGAGGAATGGAGAGAGGAGAGACTTTATTTTGAGTTTTCCCATTGCCCCTGTATTTATGTATTTTCCTAGGTTGTCAGAACACTCTGGTTCACTTTCTTTCCTGTTTCTTCCTTAATAATTCTTACAGAAATGTTTTTCACTGTTATTAAACTACTTTAGTAATTAATTATTGGCTGTAAAATTAAAAAGGTAATTTTATAGCTATCACATTCAAGGTAAAATGAAACAAATTAAAGAAGATGCAATAAATGAGAAATAATTAAAATCATGAAAATGCTTGGTTTAAAACATCAGCTGGTTAAGAAATGCTACATCCTTCAGAGATAACAAACCTGGTATATTAGTTAAAATGCTTTATGTTGCAAATAGTGAAAATTCAACCTAACCTGGCTGTGAAGTTAATTTCATGTATCAACTTGACTGGGCTAACAGGCATCCAGATATTTGGGTCAACATTATGCTGAGTGTGTTTAAAAGGGTGTTTCTGAATGAGGTTGACATTTGAACTGGTAGACTGAGTAAAGTAATTTATTCTCTTCCCACTTCCCGATATGGATGGGCATCATTCAATCCATTGAAGGCCTGAAGAGAACAGAAGATGGAGTAAGGGAGAATTCACTTTCTTTGCCTGATGGTCTTTGAGCTGGGACATCAGTCTTCTCCTGCCCTCAGATTTGAACTCAGATTGGAATTTATACCATGGGCTCTCTTAATTTCTAGGCCTTTGGAGTCAAACTGGAGTTTCCTCTGCATCTCAGGCCTTTGGATTATACTAGATTATACTGGGTCATACCATCAACTCTCCTGTGTCTCCAGTTTACAGATCTTAGGGGGATTTCTCAGCCTTCATACTCATGTGAGCCAGTTCCTCATTTTATATAAAATACACTCAAGTACTAATAAGTCCATTGTTGAGGCAGGTTTAGGGTTGTTTGATTCAGTAGCTCCAGAATTCTGAAGGATCAGATGCTTACATTCTCAGTGCTCTCTTTCTATAGTGACAGATTCATACTAAATCTAGTTAACCTGGTGGTTAGGGAAGTTTCCAGTGGCAATCTGAGTTACAAGTTTCCTTCCTAATGACCAGCATATTAAAATAGACTCTTGCTATTAAGTTGACACTGATCCAATGACTGTGTCCAGGGGGATAGTAGGTGACAATTAGATAACATCTATAAGGATTCACAACTATAGATGGAAGTCGTATCAGCTTATCTGAAATATGGGGGCTGAGTTTGGGAATTGTGGGTATCTAAGTGATAATCTGGATAGCAGGTATACGTAAAAGGGTTTTGATTCTGGGCGTGCTACCAACAATGACCACTCTCCCTGAGTTTGTGGGGAGGATCCTATATATAGGGTCATAGCAGATACTACTTCTTTAGAAATCTTGGGGCAGTAACTTTTGAGTTTAAAAACCCTTGTACCGGGGTGCCTGGGTGGCTCAGGCGTTAAGCTTCTGCCTTCGGCTCAGGGCATGGACCCAGGGTCCTGGGATTGAGCCCCGCATCGGGCTCCCTGCTTGGCGGGAAGCCTGCTTCTCCCTCTCCCACTCCCCCTGCTTGTGTTCCCTCTCTTGTTGTGTCTCTCTCTGTCAAATAAATAAATAAAATCTTTAAAAAAATAAAAAATAAAAAAATAAAAACCCTTGTACCTTGGGGCACCTGGGTGGCTCAGTAGGTTAAGCATCTGACTCATGATTTCATCTCTGGTTGTGATCTCGTGGGTGGTGGGATGGAGCCCTGAGCCCTGCATCAGGTGCCTCGCTCAGTGGCGAGTCTGTTTGAGGTTCTCTCTCTCCCCCTACCCCCATTTATATGCCCGCAAGCACACACTCTCTCTCTAAAATAAGTAAATCTTAAAAAAAAAAAAACACCCTTGTACCTCAAGGTAAAAAGATTTACATTATAGTAAATGATTACATATGATATACAATCAGTAGAAGTGGTTCTAGGAGTGATATCAGCATCATGGCAGTATAAGATGTGCCTTGCTTTTATTCCCCCTTAACGTCTAAAATTCATCTATCCATGAACAAAAATTCCTCTGTGGGAGTTGGATCTAGTACCATATGCCAAGGGATGTGTGAGGAGTATCACCCACTTGTGCATCGGGTAATAGGAAGACAGATCCTGGTGTGGACTATGGAACCAGCAGAATCCAGTGAATTGGCTTCATCCCCCCCCTCCCCCACCAAGCCATGGCACCTGGCAAATGCTGACTTGAGCAGATGCCCACAGATAATGAGATCCTTTGTATAAACTCTGTTTTTTAAAGGAAAATTCTAGCACTCCACTGAAGAAGAAAAAAAGAGTTTGGACATATTAGACTGGGCAAGAGAAACTTTACCAGCATTACCCCTCTCTGCAAGGTGGCACAGCTTAGAAAAAGAGGAAGCTGGGGAGAAAGGAAGAGTGGTGAGTGACCACCTGGTTTCCCCAGTTGTGCGTGATACTGCTAAAGAAACCTATCTATCTCTCAGAGTATTAAAGCAAGAGCTCCATGACTGGGGGGAGGGAGGAGATTAGGAAAGAGGCAGATAATAATATCAGAGGACATTAAAGTGACAGTTCCTCCTGACTGTGTTCTAGACTTCTCCAAGAAGGCCACCTATGAGTGGCTGGCAAAACTTCATCAGAGGATCTCCCCAGCTGGCCTACAGGTACCCCCAATGCCCCAAGTGCCAAACCCATATCTCCCTCATCTCTGTGGTCAGCTCCTTGTGCATACTCTCTTAAGGGTTGCAGAATAAACTCAGTAGACAGGGAATACATGAAGAAAACAAAACAGTGTCTGTGGGAGAAGGGAGAACCCATAGCCTTGAGCTGTAGCACCACCTTTGATGGTGTTGGGGGTTGCGAAGACATTACCCACAGCTGGTCTGATGCATTGTAAGGTTGAAAGAAGACATACAAGCTTAAGAATTCTGCCACAAGTGGGAGCAAGAAGTGTAGAGCTGGTGTAGCTACAAAAAAGGTCAGAGAAAGCCCCAGAATATAAGCAGGACCAACAAAAACTATCTTTCACCTGAAAGCAGCTAATAAAGATTAGAGGAGGTGATGGATACTTCAAATGTATAAAGAGAGATGCAAAACTCCAGGGACATGAATAATCAAGGAAAATGACATCACCAAAAAGATCATTATAAGCTCCCAGTAACTGAACTCAAAAATCCAGAGTGCAAGACAGAATATCCAATAACAGCAGAAAAATTTTAAAATGTGTCACACACCTAATTTAAATAGCAGAGGTAGAAGAAATAGAGAATGGAGCAGAAACAATATTTCAAGTAGTAATGGCTGGCAATTATCCAAAAACAGACTCCAAAACATAGATACAGAAAGACCAAGAACACCAACCAGGATGAATACCAAAAAAAAAAAATTTTTTTTTAAAGATTTTATTTATTTATTTGACAGAGAGACACACAGCGAGAGAGGGAACACAAGCAGGGGGAGTGGGAGATGGAGAAGCAGGCTTCCCGCCAGGCAGGGAGCCCGATGCGGGGCTCGATCCCAGGACCCTGGGACCATGACCCAAGCCGAAGGCAGACACTTAACGACTGAACCACCCAGGCGCCCCCCCCAAATTTTTTTCTAAATCCAGGCATATTATAGTCAAAGTGAAGAAAAAAAAGTACTTATTAAAAATCTTGAAGTCAGGTGAAAAAAATTACCTATAGAAAAGCCAGAATAAGAATTTCAAAAGACTTCTGATAAGAAAACATGCAAACAAGAGGGTAATAGAGTGGAATATTTAAAATGTTGAAAGAAAATATCTACAACCTAGAATTCTATGTCCAGTGAAATTATCCCTTAGAAGTGGTGAAATAAAGATTTTCTCAAATAAAAACTTAAAGAATTTATTGCTAGCAGAACCACTCTGCAAAAAAGTCATAAAAAAATTCTTCAGGGAGGAGGGAAATTACATAAGAGCATCAGAATCATAATAAATGGTGGCAAAGCAAAAGCTTTTATTTTTCTTTTCTTAACTGATCTAAAAGATATTGTTTATTTAAGGTAGTAATAATAACAATGTATTAGGTGATTATAGCATGTAGATAAGGGAAAAAATGACAGAAATGTTATAAGAGACGAGATAGAAGATTTGGGAATGCTTTTTTACAAGGTATTTGAACTATACATGAATTGTTATAGTGTCAACATAACCCCAGTCAGAATCCCAGCAAGCTGTTTTGTACATATTGACAAGCTAATTCTAAAGTTTATATGGAAAGGTAAAGGACCAAAAATAGGCAACCCAGTCCTGGAGCACAACAGTTTGGAAAACTTTTACTTCCCTTTTCCAAAAGTTTCTATAAAGCTATAGTAATCAAGGCAGAGTAGGATTGGCAATAGAATGAACATATAGGCCAATGGAATAGGATTTAGAACCCAGAAATATACTCACACATGTATAAGCAACCTGTCTTTGAAAATGGAGGAAAGGAAATTTAATGTGGAAAATAGTCTTTTCGACAAATAGTGCTGAGAAAACCTAATGTCCATATGTTAAAAAAAAATAACTTACACATAGACCTTACATTTTTCACAAAAATTAACTCAATATAGAACATTGACCTCAATGTATAACACAAAACTACAAAACATATAGGAGAAAAATCTACATGACTTAGGTTTGGTGATGAATTTTTGGATATAACATCACAAACACAATGCACAAAAGAAAGATTGATGTTAAAACTTAACATTAGGGAAACAAACAACCAATTAAAAATGGGCTAAAGATCTGACCTGACATTACACCAAAGAAGATAAACATAACAAATAAACATACAAAAAGATACTCAATTTTGTTTATCTTCAGGTAATTGTAAATTAAATCAGCAATTAGATACCACTATATGCCTGTTGAAACGGCTAAAGTGCAAAATCCTGACAAATAAAAACTACTGGCAGTGATGCAGAGATAGAAAAACTTCTGTTCCTTGCTTGTGGGAATGCAAAATTGGAAAACCACTTTTGAAAATAATTTAACAAAGAAGGGAGGGATGAAGGAAGGGAGGGAGGGGGGGAAGAAGGAAGGAAGGAAGGAGGGAAGGAAGGAAGGAAGGAGGGAAGGAAGGAAGGAAGGAAGGAAGGAAGGAAGGAAGGAAGGAAGGA